>NC_053495.1:199598180-199780680 GCF_905171775.1 Rana temporaria
AAAAGCTGTTTTTTTTTTTTTGGTATGTTTTAACAGCTTGCCGACCAGCCGCCGTCGTTTTACGGCGGCAGGTCGGCTCCCCTACGCGAGAGCCATAGCTATACGTCGGCTCTCGCGCAGGCCCGCTCTCCCCCGACTCCCGTGTGCGTGCCCGGCGGTCGCGATCGCCGTCGGGCACGCGCGATCGCTCGTCCTGTCAGGGAGAGAAATGCTGATCTTCTGTTCATACAACGTATGAACAGAAGATCAGTCATTTCCCCTAGTGAGGCCACCCCCCCTACAGTTAGAACACACCCAAGGAACATACTTAACCCCTTCCCCGCCCCCTAGTGTTAACCCCTTCACTGCCAGTGGCATTTTTATAGTAATCCAATGCATTTTTATAGCACTGATTGCTATAAAAATGCCAATGGTCCCAAAAATGTGTCCGAAGTGTCCGCCATAATGTCGCAGTACCAGAAAAAGATCGCTGATCGCTGCCATTACTAGTAAAAAAAAATATTAATAAAAATGCCATAAAAATACCCCCTATTTTGTAAACGCTATAACTTTTGCGCAAACCAATCAATTAACGCTTATTGCGATTTTTATTTACCAAAAATATGTAGAAGAATACGTATCGGCCTAAACTGAGGAAAAAAAATGTTTTTTTTTTATGTTTATATTTTTGGGGGATATTTATTCTAGCAAAAAGTTAAAAATATTAATTTTTTTCAAAATTGTCGCTCTATTTTTGTTTATAGCGCAAAAACACACAAAACCGCAGAGGTGATCAAATACCACCAAAAGAAAGCTCTATTTGTGGGGAAAAAATGACGCCAATTTTGTTTGGGAGCCACGTCGCACAACCGCGCAATTGTCAGTTAAAGCGACGCAGTGCCGAATCGCAAAAAGTGCTCTGGTCTTTGACCAGCAATATGGTCCGGGGGTTAAGTGGTTAATAGCCTCATGAATGCCTTTTAGCTGCCGCCCTTTGGCGCTCTAGGAAAAGACGAAACAAACATCACAGACAACGGAAGTGGAAATGAGACCTTATGGATAGTGGTATTGTGCCTCTGAAGATGGCAGAATCCCAAGGCCAAGAGTTGGGGGCAACAGAATATATTGAAATATATACAAAATGTAAAGATTATGGGGCAGATCCACAAAGAAATTACGCCGGCGTATCTATTGATACGCCGCGTAATTTCAAAGTTCCCGCGTCGTATCTTTGTTTTGTATCTACAAAACAAGATACGACTGCATCTGGGCTCGATCCGACAGGCGTACGTCTCAGTACCCCGTCAGATCTTAGGTGCATTTTTCCGACGGCCGCTAGGTGGCGTTTCCGTCGAATTCCGCGTCCAGTATGCAAATTAGCTAGATACGGCGATCCACGAACGTACGTCCGGCCAGCGCATTTTTTTTACGTTGTTTGCGTTCGGCTTTTTCCGCCGTATAGTCACCCCTGCTATATGAGGCGTACTCAATGTTAAGTATGGCCGTCGTTCCTGCGAAGAAATTTTGCATTTTTTACGTCGTTTGCGTAAGTCGTTCGCGAATAGGGATTTGCGTAGAATGACGTCACCGTCGTAAGCATTGGCTTGTTCCGGTTTAATTTCGAGCATGCGCACTGGGATACCCCCACGGATGGCGCATGCGCCGTTAAAAAAAAACGTTGTTTACGTCGGGTCACGACGTATTTACATAAAACACGCCCCCATCACATCGAATTAAATTGCGCGCCCTTACGCCGCCAAAGATACACTACGCCGCCGTAACTTACGGCGCGCATTCTTTGAGGATTCGAAAAAAAAGGTAAGTTACGGCGGCGTAGTGTATCTTAGATACGCTACGCCCGACGGAAATATGCGCCAGGGTACGTGGATCTGGCCCTATCTTCCTAATGACTCTAAAACCAGAGGGTAGCATCACGTGAAATGAAATTTAAATTATCTGTGCTAGAAGCGGCCATCTGCCACTTACACTTATCCAAAATATGAAGAAAATGTAATCATCGCCTTTATGAGGTGGAATTAGACGTGTTGCAGAGTAATTAGCGCCTCTTTCATGTCTAAAATGTTGATGCAGCAACAATACCGGAAATCAGGACTTGTACTTCCCACGTGAGGGTTCCTTACTACCATGAAGCAGAATTAATAGTCTATTTTTCCTGCAGTCAATGCCTTGAGGAAATAGAGAGACAATTTACATTTCTATGTTTAGGACTCGTAAGAACGAAAGAGAACTATAAATGTAAGCCCAGGGCCGGATTCAGATACATTGGTGTATCTTTCCGGGTGGCGTAACGTATCTCAGATACGTTACGCCGCCGTAAATTAGGGCGCAAGTTCCGTATTCAGAAAGAACTTGCGCCCTTAGTTACGGCGGCGTAACGTATGTGTGTCGGCGTAAGCCCGCCTAATTCAAATGTGGAAAAAATTGCGCAAAAAATAAAAATCGCAGAGGTGATCAAATACCACCAAAAGAAAGCTCTATTTGTGGGAACAAAATGATAAAAAAATTGTTTGGGTACAGTGTAGCACGACCGCGCAATTGTCATTCAAATTGCGACAGCGCTGAAAGCTGAATATTGGCTTGGGCAGGAAGGTGTATAAGTGCCCGGTATGGAAGTGGTTAAATAAAAGCTTGTATTGCAAAACGCTCGTTGACCGCGTTAATCGCAATCCAAGGTATTATTATACTTTAAAAAAAAAAGCTCTGAAATGAACAGAGGTAGGGCTCAAGGGACCCCAAAACCCAAGAGAACCCAAGGGAGATAAAACGGGCAAAAGGATAATTCGTACCGGAATAGTCCTTTTCCCCCCGTTTTCTCTCCTTTGGGTTCTCTTGGGTTTTGGGGTCCCTTAAACCCTACCTCTGTTCAGTTACGTCTAGGATGATGGTACCACTATTAACCCTATAATGTGTATTTTATCAAAGAGGCTAACAATTAATTCAATAGCTCTGAAAAGGCTATGGGCCAGATTCGCAAAAGAGATACGACGGCGTATCTCCTGATACGCCGTCGTATCTCTGAGATACGATTGTCGTATCTATGCGGCTGATTCATAGAATCAGGTTCCGCATAGATAGCCCTAAGATCCGACAGGTGTAATTGACTTACACCGTCGGATCTTAGGCTGCAATTCTAGGCCGGCCGCTAGGTGGCGATTCCATTGCGGTCGGCATGGAATATGCAAATGACTAGTTACGGCGATTCACGAACGTACGCTTTACCCGTCGCTCTAAATTTACGTTGTTTCCGTCGAGATACGTCGCGTAAAACTAAGGCTGCCCTCTAGGTGGCCTAGCCAATGTTAAGTATGGCCGTCGAAATTTTAAAATTCACGTTGTTTCCCTAAGTCGTCCGTGAATGGCGCTGGACGCCATTTGCGTTAACGTCGAAACCAATGACGTCCTTGCGACATCATTTAGCGCAAGGCACGTCGGGTAATTTTACGGACGGAGCATGCGCAGTACGTTCGGCGCGGGAACGCGCCTAATTTAAATGGTGCCCGCCCCATTTGAATTAGGCGGGCTTGCGCCGAGCGGATTTACGTTACACCGCCGCAAGTTTACAGGTAAGTGCTTTGTGAATCAGGCACTTACGCTGTAAACTTGCGGCGGTGTAACGTAAATGGGATACGTTACGCCGCCGCAGCGTAACGCAATTATTTGTGAATCTGGCCCTGTATTTCAGTTGTGAGTAGGCAGATGGACCCGCTGGAGACGGCAAAGAGATTTGAGTTTTTTTCTCCAGTTACAAAGGATAAATGTCATTGGATGTCACTTGAGCCTGGACTCCCCTGGTATCCGTTGGCTCAGCCTCATGGCGGATCCATCTGGGAAGCGTACAATTGTTTGGCATTGTAATTTGTGAAGAATCTGGAATTCTGACGAAGATAAAAACCATCTTTAGGGTTCAACTTGCCAACTACCACATAGGATGAAATGTTGACATGCGGATAGAGTTGGCCTTGTATGGTGCTGAATTTACCTGCCACGAGGCGTGCCGAGAGTGCCAGTTGGCAAATTATTGACCCGACGCTAAAGATCTAAATTTCAATAGTGCCAACCTTAGATCTTCTATTTATTTTAAACACTCCAAGAAAAATGATTGTGAAAATGGCATTTGAACAGAGAATGTACACGGCTTATCCCGGAGCACTCGTATAAAGTTTGTGTTATTTTTGAGTTTGGATTCGGATTATAAGACAGGTTGGCAGATAAACAGGATTTGCGAGTGTTAAGAAAAATCCAAGGCTATTTTTAGGTCTTTCTAAAATGCGCCAACCTAGTCTTGGCATGGGTATCTGCCCTTCTTTCTTTTTCTTTTTTTTCTCCGCTGACCTTCTCAGAAGCTTTTGAAGTTGCTTTCCATGACATCTGATTATCTGTTGCCCATTTCTCACACTCTGCTGGTCACTAGGGTGCAGGGATGGACTGGCCGTTGGGACTACAGGGAGTTTCCCGGTGGGCCGATGGCTCAGTGGGCCGGCTTCAGTGACATCGGACCGCCGCCCCCCTTCGCTCCTCTGTCTCTCCCTCCCCGCAAAGCTCACCTCCTCTCCCTCCCCGCAACGCTCACCTGGGGGGAACAGAGAATCAGGGGGAGGACCAGAGAAGCAGGGGGGACAGAGGAGCATGGGGGAGGGGACAGACAGCTGACTCAACAGCTATGGCGTGGGAGTTTCTCACTTCTGCCTAATCTTGTCCCATAAGGGGGGGCACCGAACTGATTCTTTGCCCCGGGTGAAATAATGTCTACCTTCCCCACTGGTACTGCATATAAAAGTACCAGTACCAGCCGTCCTACTCTACTAAAGTAGAATGGCTAGTGGCTAGTGAAGTGGGAGAGGGGGCTTGGGTGGCCGGGGGGGGGGGGGGGGGGGGGTGCAAGATTTTTTTCGGCCGCCATAGGAGAGACATGTCAAGGTGGGCCAGTCTGGATGAAGTCCAGGGCCAAATTTTTGTTCCAGTCCAGCCCTGCTAGGGTGACCACGTGTCCCGGATTGCCCGGGACAGTCCCGCATTCTGCAGGTCTGTCCCGGGCACCTTCACTCTGGGACAATACAGTGTCCCGGAATGATACTGACACAGGTCCCAGCATGAACCCCTCAGGCCCCGTACACACGACCGAGTTTCTCGGCAGGATTCAGCCAGAAACTCGGTCGTGTGTACACTTTTCAGCGAGGAAGCCGACGAGGAACTCGTCGGGCCAAATAGAGAACATGTTCTCTATTTCCTCGTTGCTCAATGAGGAAAGTCGGCCCGCCGAGATCCTCGGCGGCTTCAACACTGAACTCGACGAGGAACTCGATGTGTTTGGCACGTCGAGTTCCTCGGACGTGTGTACGGGGCCATAGAGCTTCAAGGGGTTATAAAGGTAAAAAATGTTTTTCCTAAATAGCTTCCTTTACCTTAGTGCAGTCCTCCTTCACTTACCTCATCCTTCCATTTTACTTTTAAATGTCCTTATTTCTTCTGAGAAATCCTCACTTCCTGTTCTTCTGTCTGTAACTCCACACAGTAATGCAAGGCTTTCTCCCTGGTGTGGAGTGTCGTGCTCGCCCCCTCCCTTGGAATACAGGAGAGTCAGGACGCTCTCTACGTTGCATATGTTGATAGAGAAAGGAGCTGTGTGTTAGTGGGCGTCCTGACTCTCCTGTATTTCAGGGGAGGGGTCCACTCCACACCAGGAAGAAAGCCTTGCATTACTGTGTGGAGTTACAGACAGAAGAACAGGAAGTGAGGATTTCTCAGAAGAAATAAGGACATTTAAAAGAAAAATGGAAGGATGAGGTAAGTGAAGGAGGACTGCACTAAGGTAAAGGAAGCTATTTAGGAAAAAAAAAATTGTACCTTTACAACCACTTTAACCACTGAAGGACCACCTAACGCCGATATACGTCGGCAGAATGGCACGGCTGGGCACAATCACGTACCTGTACATCCTCTTTAAGTGCCCAACCGTGGGTCGCGGGCGCACGCCCGCGACCCGGTCCGAAGCTCCGCGGCCGTGGGACCCGCGATCGGTCACAGGAGCTGAAGAACGGGGAGAAGTAAGTGTAAACACACCTTCCCCGTTCTTCACTGTGGCACTGTCATTGATCGTCTGTTCCCTGATATAGGGAAAGGCGATCAATGATGTCACATGTGCAGCCCCGCCCCCCTACAGTTAGAAACACATATGAGGTCACACTTAACCCCTTCAGCGCCCCCTAGTGGTTAACTCCCAAACTGCAATTGTCATTTTCACAGTAATCAGTGCATTTTTATAGCACTTTTTGCTGTGAAAATGACAATGGTCCCAAAAATGTGTCAAAATTGTCCGTTGTGTCCGCCATAATGTCGCAGTCACAAAAAAAAATCACTGATCGCCGCCATTAGTAGTTTAAAAAAAGAATTAATAAAAATGCAATAAAACTATCCCCTATTTTGTAAACGCTATAAATTTTGCGCAAACCATTCGATAAACGCTTATTGCAATTTTTTTTTTACCAAAAATAGGTAGAAGAATACGTATCGGCCTAAACTGAGGAAAAAAAAATATTTTTTATATATTTTTGGGGGATATTTATTATAGCAAAAAGGAAAAAATATTTCATTTTTTTCCAAATTGTCGCTCTATTTTTGTTTATAGCGCAAAAAAAATAAAAACCGCAGAGGCGATCAAATACCACCGAAAGAAAGCTCTATTTGTGGGAAAAAAAGGACGCCAATTTTGTTTGGGAGCCACGTCGCACGAATTGTCAGTTAAAGCGGCGCAGTGCCGAATCACAAAAAGGGGCAAGGTCCTTTACCTGCATATTGGTCCGGGTCTTAAGTGGTTAAATGTCAACAGTGGCCCAGATTCAAGAAGCAATTGCGTTTGCGTAGCCATAGTTACACAGCGCAATTGCTTACTTGCGCAGGCGTAACGACTTCTCCTGATTCAGAGAGCTCGTTACGCCGACTGCAGCTCTTATGCCCTCATATCTTAGGCTGCATTCTTACGCAGGCCGCTAGGTGGCGTTCCGGTAGTGGTCAGCGTATAGTATGCAAATTGCATACTAACGCCGATTCACTACCCTACGCGAGCCCTGCGTACGCAGTTTACGTCGTTTGCGTACGTCGGTTTTTGCGTAAGGCTGCCCCTTCTAATAGCAGGGGCAGCCAATGCTAAAGTATACCCGTCGTTCCCGCGTCACAAAATTTGAAATTTACGACGTTTGCGTAAGTGAATCGTGAATGGCGCTGGACGCCATTCACGTTCACTTTGAAGCAAATGACGTCCTTGCGACGTCATTTACCGCAATGCACGTCGGGAAAGTTTCCCGACGGAGCATGCGCCCTACGCTCGGCGCGGGAACAAGCCTAATTTAAATGATTCCCGCCCCCTACGGGATCATTTAAATTGCGCGCGCTTACGCCGGGCATTTTGCCGGAGCGCCCGCGCAATTTACGGAGCTACTGCTCCGTGAATCGCGGGTAGCGCAGAAAATTTGCGGGGGCGCAGGGCAAAAACAGTGCCCTGCGCCTACGTAAAAAAAAGCGCAAGGCTACCTGAATCTGGGCCAGTGAGTGGATGTAGATTTTTTTTTTTAAATAAAGTTGTGGTTAAGACTTATTTACTGCTCTTTAGTTTTTTTCCCATCTGCATACCACACCTTACATTATAAAAGTGAACAATTCATAAACACTTCATTCTTCTGTCTAATTGTTTCTTGTCATTTGCTAAACTCATTACTGCCCTGCCCATCATTGCTACTTGACGCACTTTATTTATTGCGCTGTAAAGTTCTTGAGTAGGAAGCGTGTTCCCTTTCCTTCTCACCATAATGCAAACTCGTTACACTGATTTCCTGTGTCGGGAGATCTATTCCCAGCGAGGCCGCAATTATTTCTGGAATTGCAAAAAAATAAAAACGGTTTCTGCGAGGATTTTTCGTATTCACCTCCTTGGTGTATTTACACGCTGCAATTAAGAACAAGCTGGCGGTGTTCTGGAGCACGTCGTTTACTTGCGCTTATCGGCTGGCATAAATTTAGATTTTATGAGGCTGTACAGCTGTCCCTTTAAATTATACTTAAAGGGTGCTTTGTCATTTAAAACACAGACGTATAGATTTAGATGGCAGTAAAAACAAAAAAAAACAGAGTAGTGCATATTGGTTTCCGTTTTTAACCACTTCAGCCTCAGAGGATTTGGCTGCCAAAGGACCGGGCCACGTTTTGCGATTCGGCACTGCGTTGCTTTAGCTGACAATTGCGCGGTCGTGCCACGTGGCTCCCAAACAAAATTTACGTAGGCGGAATTTCGAATCCTCAAAGAATTTGCGCCTTAAGTTACGGCGGCGTAGTGTATCTCTGGCGGCGGAATTCAAATCGGCGATTAGGGGGGCGGGTTTCATTTAAATGAAGCGCGTCCCCACGCCGAATGAACTGCGCATGCGTCGTCCCGAAATTTCCCGCCGTGCATTGCGCTAAATGACGTCGCTAGGACGTCATTTTTTTTAACTTAGACGTGAGTTACGTCCATCCCGATTCACGGACGACTTACGCAAAAAAAAAAAAATTTCGACGCGGGAACGACGGCCATACTTAACATGGCAATTCTAACTATACGCCGCAAAATAGCAGCTTTAACTATACGCCGGAAAAAGCCATCTAGAGACGACGTAAGAGAATGCGGCGGCCGCGCGTACGTTCGTGGATCGTCGGAAATAGCTAATTTGCATACCCGACGCAGAAAACGACGTGAACGCCACCCAGCGGACGCTGACGTATTGCATCTTAGATCCGAAGGCGTACGAGGACGTATACCTGTCGGATCGAACCCAGATGCTGTCGTATCTTGGTTTGAGGATTCAAACTAAAGATACGACGCCGGTAATTTGAAAGTACGCCGGCGTATCAGTAGATACACCGGCGTACTCGCTCTGTGGATCTACCCCATAGCGTCTACAAAATAGGGGATAGTTTTATGCCATTTTTATTAATATTTAATTTTTTCACTAGTAATGGCGGCAATCAGCAATTATTATCGTGACTGCGACATTATGGCGGACACATCGGACACTTTTAATGCTATTTTGGGACCATTCACATATATACAGCGATCGGTGCTATAAAAATGCACCGATTACTATATAAATGTGACTGGCAGGGAAGGGGTTAACCACTAGGGGGCTAGGAAGGGATTGAGTGTGTCCTAGGGAGTGATTCTAACTATGTCGGGGCGGGGCTTACTGTGACATGACACTGATCGCTGCGCCCGATGAGAGGGAGCAGACGATCAGTGACATGTCACTAGGCAGAACGGGGAGAGGCCTTGTTTACACTGGCCTCTCCCCGTTCTGCAGCTCTGTGACCCAATCGCGGGACACCGGCGGACATCGAGTCCCGCAGTCACGGAGCTCGCGGCAGGAGCTTTTTGGTGACGGGCTCCCTGTTAGTCCATAGTGTGCCATGACGAATTGAAGGGTTTAATAGCCGCAGGCATTGTGCACTGCGGGACACAACATGGGGATAATATCCATGTGATTTGACGGTTACAGGCCTTTAGTGAACAGGATGCGAATTTTGAGATAAGTGCGACTTTTCATTTGACCAATCAAAACAATTCCTTTGGCTCTGGAATAAATGAGACCTCACGCCAAATTTTTATTTTTTTTATAAAACAGCGTGCCCCCCAAATCCATACCAGGGCCTTTGGGTCTAGTAGAAATCTTGAGAAGGAACCTCACGCCAAGATAAAAAAAAAAAAGGCAAAATCCATACCAGACCCTTATCCGAGTATGCAGCCTGGCAGGTCAGGAAGGGAACCCAAACCAGGCCACATGCCCTCAACAAGGGGGGGGGGGGTGGCTGCTTTGGGGCAGGTGGGGCACTGTCCTCCCCTAACCCAAAGCACCTTGTCCTCATGTTGATGTGGACAAGGGCCTCTTCCCCACAACTCTGGGCAGTGGATGTGAGGATAGCGCCTTTTCATTGGTTTCAGTGGGAGGAATAGTGCCCCATCATTGGTGTCAGTGGGAGGAATAGTGCCCCATCATTGTTGCCAGTGGGCGGAATGGTGCCACATTGTTGGTGCCAGTGGGCGGAATTGTGCCCCATCGCTGGTGCCAGTGGGAGGAATTGTGCCCCATCATTGTTGCCAGTGGGAGGAATAGTGCCCCATCATTGTTGCCAGTGGGCGGAATGGTGCCCCATTGCTGGTGCCAGTGGGAGGAATGGTGTTCCATCGTTGGTGCCAGTGGGAGGAATGGTGTTCCATCGTTGGTGCCAGTGGGAGGAATGGTGTCCCATCATTGGTGCCAGTGGGAGGAATGGTGTCCCATCGTTGGTGCCCCATCGTTGGTGCCAGTGGGAGGAATGGTGTCCCATCGTTGGTGCCAGTGGCAGAACTAGTTCCCCATCATTGGTGCCAGTGGGAGGAATGGTGTCTCATCTTTGGTGCCAGTGGGAGGAATGGTGTCCCATCGTTGGTGCCAGTGGGTGGAATAATGCCCCAAGTGCCGAATAAAGACAAGCTAAGAGCCGCAGTTTGTAGACCACTGCTGTAATGCATAGAGACTTGTGGCAAAAATCATTAAAGGCAAAATAACCGTCATATTTCAGTTAATTAAATCCATTATGATGTACCGTATTTATCGGGGTATTGCGCACTTCGGCGTATAGCGCGCACCCCTAAAGTGGACCCGCATTCCTGTAAAAAAAAATCATTTTAGTACTTGCAGTTTTGGTGTCTTGCGCGGCGTCCATCGGCGGCCTCGTCGGGTCCGGCGTCCATCTGCGGCTTCGGTGGTGTCCTCCTCGTCGTGTCCGGCGTCCATCTGCGGCTTCGTTGGTGTCCTCCTCGTCGGGTCCGGCGTCCTTCTGCGGTGTCCTCCCCGCTCGATCCCTGCTTCCCGCACTGAGTTTGAACCACTGCGCCGGCATATACCGAGCGCAGTACACTCGGGTATAGTCGGGCAGGCTCGGCTCCTCTCGCGGTCACGTCCTGTGCGTCCTGTACGTCCAGGACGTGATCGCGAGCGGAGCCTGACCGACTATACCCGAGTGTACTGCGCTCGGTATATGCCAGCGCAGGGGATTCAAACTCGGCGCAGGAAGCGGGTATCGGCGTATATCACGCACCCACGATTTTGCCCTGAATTTCAGGGCAAAATAGTGCGCGGTATACGCCGATAAATACGGTATTTGTATTTTATCTATATTTTATTTTATTTGTAATTTATCCAGGCATGATCCTTTTTTTTTTTGGAGTTTGCTGTGAAGTCTGTAGCTTGACAGCAGCTGAATATCTCCTTAGTGCTGGACACCTTCTCTCCTCAGTAATCAGTGTAAATTGGTGATGCTGTCTGGAGTTGGAGACGTGCGTCCTATCTGAGTGACGGGATCGGGACAAGACTCTTCACACAAAGTTAACCTGACGTGAAGACTGCGGATCAGCTTCACTCAAGCCGACAACTAGCCCATTACTACCCAAGGCTGGAGGGGATGGATTGGCCATTTCAAAAAGTGATAAGAAAATTGCAAGAAAAATAATTTGCTGGTCTTTCGCCCTTTGTGTGTTGGAAGGGATCGCAGTGCTTGGGGTGCGTCCAAGCAAATTTCATAATGTGCTGGCGCCCAACCAGTACAATAAATAAAAAAAACAACGACATTACATTTTACAAACAGTTAGAAAGATTAATGGTCAGAAAATACGAGGAGAGATTTACATTTTTATTTCCTGGCGCATCATGGCAGCAAACAGGCTCTGCCCCCACAACCTGACAGGACTGGCTAACTACACTATATTGTCAAAAGTATTGGGACACCTTTACACGCACATGAATTTTAAAAACGAAGCTGTACTTACCGTTTTAGAGAGCGATCTTCTCCGCCCGCTTCCGGGTATGGTCTTCGGGACTGGGCGTTCCTATTTGATTGACAGTCTTCCGACCGTCGCATACAGCGCGTCACGAGTAGCCGAAAGAAGCCAAACGTCGGTGCGGCTCTATACTGCGCCTGCGCACCGACGTTCGGCTACTTTCGGAAAATCGTGACACGATAGATGCGACCGTCGGAAGCCTTTTGGAAGACTGTCGATCAAAATAGGAACGCCCAGTCCCGCAGCAAGTGGTTAATATGAAGGCTTTCCTCTGTCATAAACCAGAAGCATAAAGTACATACATTCCACATAGTTTGTGTACTCGCCATAAACAAATGATGCCAAGCATTCCTTCCTAATTTTAATACTCGGCATACTTTACAAACTTTGGTTTTCACGCATTTATAGTTATTGAAAAAAAAAAGAATGTATACATTCCCAAGAACCACAATACAGCTGCTCCTGTCAAATTACCTTGACGACATCCCAGAAATATATATATTTTTTATTTTATGGTCAGCTGTAAAAAAATGGCCAAAAATTGAAAATTTTATACTGACGTTTCCGTAATTTTCCTGGTGCACCTTCATGGCAGCATACAATGGGGTGTGGCTCCGCCTCCACAATCTGATCTCAGGAGACAACCAATCGAGCTGCAAGTTTATAAATGACTTGCTAAGCTATTATTAGACTTGCCAGGCTTCATAAGGTTGTTGCATGGTGGTGGCAGCATCATGTGGTGGGGATGCTTTTCTTCAGCAGGGACAGGGAAGCTGGTCAGAGTTGATGGGAAGATGGGTGGAGCCAAATACAGAGCAATCTTAGAAGAAAACCTGTTATGCCCAGGGCTCGACTGGGACAGAAATTTGGCCCTGGACTTCATCCAGACTGGCCCCCTTTGACAGGTCTCTCCCATGGCAGCCGGGCAACTCCCGCCCCCCCCCCCCCCTCCGCCACCTCTCCCCCTTCACTAGCCACTAGCCGTTCTACTTTATTACAGTAGAACGGCTGGCACTGGTCCCCTTATAGGCAGTACCAGTGGGGAAGCTAGACATTTTTTAACCCAGGGCAAAGAATCCGTTTGGTGCCCCCCTTATGGGACAAGATTAGGCAGAAGTGAGAAACTCCCAGGCCATAGCTGTTGAGTCAGCTGTGTGTCCCCTCCCCCCATGCTCCTCTGGTCCTCCACCTGCTCCTCTGGTCCTCCCCCTGCTTCTCTGTTCCCCCCAGGTGAACGCTGCGGGGAGGGAGAGTAGGTGAGCGCTGTGGGAAGGGAGAGACAGAGGAGCAGAGGGGGGCGGCAGTCCGCTGTCACTGAAGCCGGCCCACTGAGCCATCGGCCCACCGGGAAACTCCCTGTAGTCCCAATGGCCAGTCCATCCCTGGTTATGCCTCATACACACGAGCGGAATTTCCGACTGAGGAAGTCAGACGGAAGCTTTTCATTGGATATTCCGTCCATGTGTATGCCCCATCTGACTTTTTCAGTCGGAAATTCAGACTGAATTAGATAGAGAACATGTTCTCAATTTTTTCCGAATGAAAAAAAATTCTATCGGAATTTCCGTTCGTCTGGATGCAATTCCGACGGACTAAAAACCATGCATGCTCAGAATCAAGTTGACGCATGCTCGGAAGCATTGAACTTCATTTTTCTCGGCTCGTCGTAGTGTTGCACGTCACCGCGTTCTTGACGGGTCGGAATTTGGTGTGGCCGTATGTATGCAAGACAGCTTGAGAGGAATTCCGTCGGAAAAACCGTCAGAGTTTATTTCGACGGGAAAACCGGTCATATGTACAGGGCATTAGAGTCCGCAAAAGACTTGAGACTGGGGCGGAGGTTCACCTTCCAGCAGGACAACAACCCTAAACATACAGCCAGAGCTACAATGGAATGGTTTAGATCAGTGGTCTCCAAACTGTGGCCCGGGGGCCAGATGCGGCCCTTTGCTTGCTTTTATTAGGCCCTTGGGGCATTTCATCCACTAATACCAACATTAATCCCCCCCCCCAAGACCATTGAGGGGGCACAATTCCTCACAATTGCACCAACAATGGGGCACAATTCCTCCCAATGACTCCAACAATTGGGCAAAAGGACACCAATGATGGGGTACAATTCCTACCACGGACACCAACGATGGGGCATAACTCCTCCCACTGATGTTGGGCCCTTTTCTACTCCCAATGGCCACAGTCCGGCCCCCCTAATGACTTAGATACAGTAAACTGTCCCCCTGTTTGGAAAGTTTGAAGACCCCTGGTTTAGATCAAAGCATATTCATGTGTTAGGATGGCCCAGTCACAGTCCAGACCTAAATCACATTGAGAATCTGTGGCAAGACTTGAAAATTGCTGTTCACAGACGCTCTCCATCCAATCTGACAGAACTTGAGATATTTTACAAAGAAGAATGGGCAGAAATGTCCCTCTCTAGATGTGAAAAGCTGGTAGAGACACCCCCAAAAAGACTTACAGCTGTAATTGTAGAGAAAGGAGGTTCTACAAAGTATTGACTCCGGGGGGCGCCATACAAATGTACCCCCTACACTTTTCACAGATTTATTTGTAAAAAAAAATTAAAACCGTTTATCATTTTCCTTCCAATTCACAATTATGTGCCCCTTTGTGTTGGTCTATCACATAAAATCCCAATAAAATACATTTACGTTTTTTGGTTGTAACATGACACAATGTATGAATACTTTTCCAAGGCACTGTATCTTTTTACAGATGCTAGCAGCATAAGGATTAAAAATAGTTGATGTTGATTAAGAAAGTTTTAGTTCCGCTTTGAACTAGAACACAGGCAAGGATTAAAAGATAAGAAGCTGCATAATCAGCGAGGGATTAAATCAGCTGCTGAAAGTGCTAAAAACGGAGGGTGTAATATCACTTTGGGCTCCTTCACTCTTGCTCTGGTCTCTGAAGAGCCATCTGTGTTCGAATGGCTCTTCAGAGAGCACTTGACAGAGGCGGCTCTCTAATTAGGCAAATTAGGCGGTCGCCTTAGGCCTCGCCCCCACAATTCTTTTGATCGATCAAAATTCTTGACGTCACCGGACAGCCTGGACAGTGAGACTTACCCTGCTGGATGCGAGCAAACTGCACCCATTGGATTGAGGCTCCTTTGCATCTGTGGAGCAGGAGGATGCATCAGGCTCCATCAGGGGAAGGGGGCAAAAATAACCATCGTTTTCCTGTCCTGAGCAGTTTTGTGCAGACAATTCTTTGTGTATCGGCAACATCTGTTCCGTGCGAAAGACTGTTCAGTTCTTCAGGGTATATTGTCAATAAAATGCGATCATGTCTGCTTCCAGAAAATATAAACACTCTGGTATGTCTGTGTGACTGGCTAAAGTGATGCCTACTATAAAGTGACTGACAGTGAATATACTAGATACGTTTTATATATAAAGTTAAACTAATTTTCTACGTTTTTCTTAAAGTTTAATAAGAAAAAATTACTTACATCAGTGCTACAGTTTGAATTTAAAAACGTATGTGTGTGAACTGTGAAGTTAAGTCATGGATTGTGGAAACTAACTAGTGACGGGTGATTGTATATAGTGTATACCACATTTACCACTGACTAATGCAGAGTTGCAATGCAAGGAGATCAGTTAAAAGTAGTTGGATCTGTATGTGCGTTATAGTTAATCGAAATTAGTCAAATAATCTATTAACCAGTTAAGCCCCGGACCAATATGCAGCCTAAAGACCCAAGGTGTTTTTACAGTTCGGGACTGCGTCGCTTTAACAGACAATTGCGCGGTCGTGCGACGTGGCTCCCAAACAAAATTGGCGTCCTTTTCCCCCCCACAAATAGAGCTTTCTTTTGGTGGTATTTGATCACATCTGCGGTTTTTAGTTTTTGCGCTATAAACAAAAATAGAGCGACAATTTTGAAAAAAATGCAATATTTTTTACTTTTTGCTGTAATAAATATCCCCCAAAAACATATATAAAAACATTTTTTTTCCTCAGTTTAGGCCGATACGTATTCTTCTACCTATTTTTAGTAAAAAAAATCGCAATAAGCGTTTATCGATTGGTTTGCGCAAAATTTATAGTGTTTACAAAATAGGGGATAGTTTTATTGCATTTTTATTAATTATTTTTTTTTTACTACTATTGGCGGCGATCAGCAATTTTTTTCGTGACTGCGACATTATGGCGGACACTTCGGACAATTTTGACACATTTTTGGGACCATTGTCATTTTCACAGCAAAAAATGCATTTAAATTGCATTCTTTATTGTGAAAATGACAGTTGCAGTTTGGGAGTTAACCACAGGTGGCGCTGTAGGAGTTAGGGTGCACCTAGTATGTGTTTACAACTGTTTGGGGGTGTGGCTGTAGGAATGACGTCATCGATCGTGTCTTCCCTATAAAGGGAATGACGCGATCGATGCGCCGCCATAGTGAAGGACGGGGAAGCCGTGTTTACACACGGCTCTCCCCGTTCTTCAGCTCCGGGGAGCGATCGCGACGGAGCGGCTATAAACAAATAGCCGCGCCGTGGTCCCGGATCGCTCCCCGAGCGGACCCGACCTCCGCATGTAGCGGGGGGGGGGTCCCGATCGGACCCCCCACCCGCTAATAGGCGAGGACGTACGTGTACGCCCATGTGCCTGTACGTGCCATATTGTGGACGTATATGTACATGCGGGGGTCGGGAACTGGTTAAAAAAAAAAAAAACGATTAATCGAACACGAAAATTGTAATCAGTAACAGCTCTATTTTTTTTTTATTAACTAGTAATGGCGTTGATCAGTTTTTTTTTTTCGTGACCGTGACATTATGGCGGACACATCGGATACTTTTGACGCTATTTTGGGACCATTGTCATTTATACAGCGATCAGTGCTATAAAAATGCACTGATAACTGTGTAAATGACATTAGCTGTGAAGGGGGTTAACCACTAAGGGGCGGGGAAGGGGTTAAGTGTGTCCTAGGGAGTGATTCTAACTGTGTGGGGGCTGGGCTACGCAGGGCTGTCTTAATGGCATCATGGGCCCCTGGGAAAAGTAATGCTCTGAGGCCCCTACAATGGACACAGTGCAGGTAAACAGAAATCAAGTAGGTAGGAGGTAGGGGATATCTAGGGTTTAGCGGGGTCAGAGTTCTGGGGAGATATATGGGATGTAGAGGGGCAGCCCGGGCTCAAGGACCAGCTGCTTTGGGGAAAGGCCAGGGGCCCCCCATGCAGCTGGGGCCCCTGGGCAGTGCTCAGGCGTGCCCTCTCATTAAGACAGCCCTGGGGCTACGAGTGACACGACACTGATCACTGCTCCCAATCACAGGGAGCAGAAGATCAGTGTCGTGTCACTAAGCAGAACAGGGAAATCCCTTGTTTACACTGGCCTCTCCCTGTTCTGCAGCTCCGTGACACGATCGGGGGACACCCGGCGGACATCGGGTCCCGCGGGCACGATCACGGAGCTCATGGCAGGGGCACGCAAACGCCCACACGGCGCGAAATTCAAAGCGACTTATATACACGTTGCTTTGCACAGCCGTGCCATTCTGCCGACGTATATCTACATGGCGCAGATAAGATAAGTAGTACTCTCTATTAGATCCTGCCTAAAAAAAAACATGAGTATTCCATCCTCAATGTGCTGGCTGCAGGGTCGGTCCTACCATGGGTCTCAGTGGGTCCATTGGACCCAGGCAGAACATTGAGAGGGGCAGAAAATTGAACCACGGCCACCTCTCCTCCTTCTCTTCTATTTACGCAGCAAATTGACAACCAAGATTTTTTTTTTTCCAGCAGTTTTGTGTGTCATGATGACAACTGCTCCCCGGGCCGCTCTGCCTGCCCCTATACTGCCCTAGCCCACCCCTATACTGCCCTAGCCTGTCTTTATACTTCCCTAGCCTGTCTACATACTACCCTAGCCTGTCTACATACTACCCTAGCCTGTCTACATTCTATCCTAGCCTGTCTACATACTACCCTAGCCTGTCTACATACTACCCTAGCCTGTCTACGTACTATCCTAGCCTGTCTACGTACTATCCTAGCCTGTCTACGTACTATCCTAGCCTGTCTACGTTCTATCCTAGCCTGTCTACATACTATCCTAGCCTGTCTACGTTCTATCCTAGCCTGTCTACATACTACCCTAGCCTGTCTACATACTACCCTAGCCTGTCTACATACTACCCTAGCCTGTCTACGTACTATCCTAGCCTGTCTACATACTACCCTAGCCTGTCTACATACTACCCTAGCCTGTCTACATACTACCCTAGCCTGTCTACATACTACCCTAGCCTGTCTACGTACTATCCTAGCCTGTCTACGTACTATCCTAGCCTGTCTACGTACTATCCTAGCCTGTCTACGTTCTATCCTAGCCTGTCTACATACTATCCTAGCCTGTCTACGTACTGTCCTAGCCTGTCTACATACTATCCTAGCCTGTCTATGTACTATCCTAGCCTGTCTACTTACTATCCTAGCCTGTCTACATTCTATCCTAGCCTGTCTATGTACTATCCTAGCCTGTCTACTTACTATCCTAGCCTGTCTACATTCTATCCTAGCCTGTCTACGTACTATCCTAGCCTGTCTACGTACTGTCCTAGCCTCTCTACGTACTGTCCTAGCCTGTCTACATACTACCCTAGCCTGTCTACGTACTATCCTAGCCTGTCTACGTACTATCCTAGCCTGTCTACGTACTATCCTAGCCTGTCTACGTTCTATCCTAGCCTGTCTACATACTATCCTAGCCTGTCTACGTACTGTCCTAGCCTGTCTACGTACTATCCTAGCCTGTCTATGTACTATCCTAGCCTGTCTACTTACTATCCTAGCCTGTCTACATTCTATCCTAGCCTGTCTATGTACTATCCTAGCCTGTCTACGTACTGTCCTAGCCTCTCTACGTACTGTCCTAGCCTGTCTACATACTTCCCTAGCCTGTCTACGTACTATCCTAGCCTGTTTACGTACTATCCTAGCCTGTCTATGTACTATCCTAGCCTGTCTACGTACTATTCTAGCCTGTCTACGTACTATCCTAGCCTGTCTACGTACTATCCTAGCCTGTCTACGTACTATATCCTAGCCTGTCTACGTACTATATCCTAGCCTGTCTACGTACTATATCCTAGCCTGTCTACGTACTATATCCTAGCCTGTCTACGTACTATATCCTAGCCTGTCTACGTACTATATCCTAGCCTGTCTACGTACTATCCTAGCCTGTCTACGTACTTCCCTAGCCTGTCTACGGACTTCCCTAGCCTGTCTGCGTACTATCCTAGCCTGTCTACGTACTATCCTAGCCTGTCTATGTACTTCCCTAGCCTGTCTATGTACTTCCCTAGCCTGTCTACGTACTTCCCTAGCCTGTCTACGTACTATCCTAGCCTGTCTACGTACTTCCCTAGCCTGTCTACGTACTTCCCTAGCCTGTCTATGTACTTCCCTAGCCTGTCTACGTACTATCCTAGCCTGTCTACGTACTATCCTAGCCTGTCAACGTAGTATTCTAGCCTGTCTACGTACTATCCTAGCCTGTCTACGTACTATCCTAGCCTGTCTACGTACTATCCCTAGCCTGTCTACGTACTATCCCTAGCCTGTCTACGTACTTTTCTAGCCTGTCTACGTACTTCCCTAGCCTGTCTACGTACTATCCTAGCCTGTCTACGTACTTCCCTAGCCTGTCTATGTACTATCCCTAGCCTGTCTACGTACTTCCTTAGCCTGTCTACGTACTATCCTAGCCTGTCTATATACTATCCTAGCCTGTCTACGTACTATCCTAGTCTGTCAACGTAGTATTCTAGCCTGTCTACGTACTATCCTAGCCTGTCTACGTACTATCCTAGCCTGTCTACGTACTATCCTAGCCTGTCTACGTACTATCCCAGCCTGTCTACGTACTTCTCTAGCCTGTCTACGTACTTCCCTAGCCTGTCTACGTACTGTCCCTAGCCTGTCTACGTACTATCCCTAGCCTGTCTACGTACTTCTCTAGCCTGTCTATGTACTATCCCTAGCCTGTCTACGTACTTCTCTAGCCTGTCTACGTACAATCCTAGCCTGTCTACGTACTTCCCTAGCCTGTCTACGTACTATCCTAGCCTGTCTACGTACTTCCCTAGCCTGTCTATGTACTATCCCTAGCCTGTCTACGTACTATCCTAGCCTGTCTACGTACTATCCTAGCCTGTCTACGTACTATCCTAGCATGTCTACGTACTATCCTAGCCTGTCTACGTACTATCCTAGCCTGTCTACGTACTTCCCTAGCCTGTCTACGTACTTCCCTAGCCTGTCTACGTACTACCCTAGCCTGTCTGTGTACTATCCTAGCCTGTCTATATACTATCCTAGCCTGTCTACATACTATCCTAGCCTGTCTACGTACTATCCTAGCCTGTCTACGTACTATCCTAGCCAGTCTACATTCTATCCTAGCCTGTCTACATACTGTCCTAGCCTGTCTACGTACTCTACTAGCCTGTCTACGTACTTCCCTAGCCTGTCTACGTACTTCCCTAGCCTGTCTACGTACTTCCCTAGCCTGTCTACGTACTATCCTAGCCTGTCTACGTAATATCCTAGCCTGTCTACATTCTATCCTAGCCTGTCTACATACTATCCTAGCCTGTCTACATTCTACCCTAGCCTGTCTACATTCTATCCTAGCCTGTCTATGTACTATCCTAGCCTGTCTACGTAGTATCCTAGCCTGTCTACGTACTTCCCTAGCCTGTCTACGTACCTCCCCAGCTTGTCTACGTACTTCCCCAGCCTGTCTACGTACTTCCCTAGCCTGTCTGCGTACTATCCTAGCCTGTCCACGTACTATCCTAGCCTGTCTACATACTATCCCTAGCCTGTCTACGTACTATCCCTAGCCTGTCTGTATACTGCCCTAGCCTGCCCCTTGGAATTGAACATACTAGTATGTCATATAATTTTGCATATAGACAAGGTGCTGTTGCATGTAAATCTGACTGCCTGATAAATACAATTTTAGTTTTAATTATCATGATATAAAACAATGGATGTGGGGGCCTTTTGGTGGGCATGATTTTCTTTCTTGGACCCAAGCAGCACAATGTTTTGGGCCAGCCCTGGCTGGAAGGGGTGGACACCGGGACACCCACATTTTATTATTTTTAGCTATACCAAGGTTTAGCTTTAATGCAATCAATGCACACAGTGTGAGAATCCATAGTGCTAATAAGGCGCGCGATCTACGCTGGTGGAGGATAGAAAATTTCTGAATAAAAACAAATGATCACAGCGAGACATTACGAATTCATGGTTACAGCACCAAGCTGAACAAACAATGAACACTCGTCACAATAACACAGGGTCATGAAATACGTGTTTATGTTCCTGGTAAGGTTATGTTAATGCAGAACCCAGGAGCAAACGTAATGAGGAAAGGACCCGACACTGTTCAGGGGAAAATAACAGACCCCTGACATTTCCGTAAAGGACATCAGAAACGTGTGTGGCACTCTTGATGAAAAGGGTTACAGAAAATAAATGAGCTCACTCCTCCACTGAGCGAGCAGACAGGTTCCTGTAGAAGGACAGGAGAGCAAAGACAAATTAATAAAGCAGGGCAGTGAACATCGATGATGTGAACAATGTTGACCTTACTTGACTCAGCAGTAATAGGCAATATATACATACCTTATTTACTGTATATGTGGTTATACAAATGAGAGTTCGATTTTTCTCTTGTTTTATTCTATATATTTTCATTCATTTTGTAACATTAAATAAATCTATTTATTTTTGTAAAACTATATAATGTTTCTTTTTGGTACTGGTAAAGTCCGCTCAAATGTCCAAAAACAATTTTATAACAGTTTTTATTGGATGTGGTATCCCCTTAGCTATCTTTCTTTAAACATATAAAAGGCACCAGGCACATAAGCCGGTCTTTAAGGGAGACTGGTAGCAGCCTCAGAGTCATGTTGGTGTACAGCAGTGGCGTCTGATTCCAACCAGATGTCCCACACTTTGTGAAATTGTTTTGGGAAGCCTCGGGACATATACGTCTCTTTGTTAAAAGGGGTATGACAGAATTCACTAACATCTTCTAAACCCTTCAGAGTGGGAGCAGTTCCTGACTTCCATTGAACAATAATAACTTTCCTAGCATAGAACAGTAGTAGCCCCAACAATGTATGGACAGCTCTGGTGAGGGGCCAAGGCCTCCACCAGGCCAAGGAGGCAGACATCCGCCTGTTGTGGGATAGGAATGGTGGCTAATCATGTAATTAACTGGATAACCTTTGACCAGAAAGTTTGGAGGGATGGACAAGACCAAAACATATGAAAGTAATTAGTCGGCTCCGCCTGCCAATGCCAGTAATGTGGAGAGCAGTTTGGATGGATCTTATGTAATCTGTGGAGTGTCCTATAAAACCAGTGGAGAATTTTGAATTGGATCAACCGATCTCTCGAAGATACAAGGTGAGTGAAGGGATACTTTGACATGTTGATCTCTCGAAGATACAAGGTGAGTGAAGAGATACTTTCACATGTTGATCTCCCGAAGATACAATTTGAGTGAAGGGATACTTTCACATGTCGATCTCTCGAAGATACAATTTGAGTGAAGGGATACTTTCACATGTCGATCTCTCGAAGATACAAGGTGAGTGAAGAGATACTTTCACATGTTGATCTCTCGAAGATACAATTTGAGTGAAGGGATACTTTCACATGTCGATCTCTCGAAGATACAAGGTGAGTGAAGGGATACTTTCACATGTCCAGCTCCAGCAGCTCCGCCAACCAGGAGCTCTTCAATTTGTCCAGACCATGATGTACCATGGACTGTCTGTAAGGCCTTATAAATAGATGAGAGAGAGTTGTCCTGGAGGAACAACTTCAGATGGGATTGTTCCATAGAAGAGAACTACCAAATTGGGAGAAGAAGGCATGGTGGAGCTGGAGGAAGCGGAAGAAATAGGAATTGGGTAGGTTGAACTGTTGCTTGGGGTATCATTAGTAAGACCTCATCTGGAATATGCAGTTCAATTTTGGGCCCCAGTTCTCATAAAGGATATCGGGGGACTGGAGAAAGTGCAGAGAAGGTCAACCAAACTGATAAGAGGCATGGAGGGGCTCAGCTATGAGGAAAGATTAGAGGAACTGAATTTATTCTCTCTTGAGAAGAGATTAAGGGGCGATATGATCCACATGTACAAATATATAAGGGGGTCCATATAGTGGACTTGGTGTTGAGTTATTCACTTTACGGTCAACACAAAAGACAAGGGGGCACTCTTTACGTCTAGAGGGAAAAAAGATTTCATCTCCAAATAGGAAAGGTTTCTTCACAGTAAGAGCTGTGAAAATGTGGAACAGACTCCCTCCAGAGGTGGTTCTGGCCAGCTCAGTAGATTGCTTTAAGAAAGTCCTGGATTCTTTCCTAAATGTACAGAATATAACCGGGTACTAACATTTATAGGTAAAGTTGATCCAGGGAAAATCCGATTGCCTCTCGGGGTATCAGGAAGGAATTTTTTCCCCTGCTGTAGAAAATTGGATCTCATGCTCTGCTGGGGTTTTTTGCCTTCCTCTGGATCAACTTTGGGTATAGAATTGTGTATATGGGATTGTACGATATTTTTTAATTTTATTTTTTATGGTTGAACTAGATGGTCTTTTTTCAACCTGACTAACTATGTATCAAAGGTCTTTAAAATGCCATTCTCACAGATATGGCGTATTGGGGGAATGCCCAGCATGGAGGGTTACATAAGTCCAGGCCTGAAGAACTTCATGGACAACAGATAGCTTTAAAGTAGAACTAAAGGCAAAACATTTAATGGGCCAGATTCATAGAAGAAATATGCCGGAGTATAAGCCGTATTTTCAAATTTGCCGCGTCGTATCTTAATTTGTGATTCACAAACAAGATACAACGGCATTTGGCTAAGATCCGACAGGCTTACGGCTTCGTACGCCTTCGGATCTTAGGCTGCAATACTTCGGCCGCCGCTGGGTGGAGTTTGCGTTGTTTTCCAGCGTCGGGTATGCAAATTAGCTTTTACGGCGATCCACAAAGCTACTCGAGTGCGTTACGTCGTCGCAAGTCGATTTTTCCCGTCGCAAAGTTAAGCATGCTTTTTCAAGGCTTAACTTTACACCAGCCATGTTAAAGTATGGCTGTCGTTCCCGCGTCTAATTAAATTTTTTTTTTTTCGGCATAAGTACGTTACGCACGTCGCCATTCACAAACACGTCGGGGCGCCGTAATTTCGCGCAAAGCACGTCGGGAAATTTACTAACGGAGCATGCGCAGAATGTTCGGCGCGGGAGCGCGCCTAATTTAAATGGTACATGCCCTATTTGAATTAGGCGGGCTTGCGCCGGACGGCTTTACGTTACACCGCCGTAAGTTTACACGCAAGTGCTTGGTGAATCAGGCACTTGCGCTGAAAACTTGCGGCGGTGTAACGTAAAGACGATACGTTACGCCGCCGCGATTCTTTCTTAATCTGGCCCTTAATTTATTTTTATTTTGGGAAGGGTTATAACCCCTGTCAATTTTCCCATCTGTATCCCATTGGTGATATTTCCACTCGCATCTTGTCCCATAGCCACAACAGGAAGTGAGAGGAAACCCCTTCAAAATAAGGAAATCCCTGGTTGTCACTGCTTGAAGAAAGGCATATCTTGAGACATTGAGGTGCTCCTTCTAAGTTCAACAAACTGTGGGGCCCTTGGTTGCAGATTCCAGGTTTCGCCCCATTGACCTTGGTGTCCTTGCAGCCATTACAATGTTGACTGAATTGCTTGTTAAAACTTATCGTAGTTTCCATTATTTCCTATGGGGAAACTTATTTGGGCATGGCCTGCGACACTGTAGTGGCGGATATGGGTGGCAGCAACACACAGTGGTTAGGCAAGTTTTTTGACAAATATGTTTGTTATTTGAATACATTCTTATCAGTAGTATGGCTCCCAAGTTTACAATCCTTTGTGGTGTATATTGGGCACAAATCTGATGAAAATTCAGCCACAGTGACCCCCTGTGGTGGGATGACTATTGCACAACATAACTGTACCAGAACTTGCAGCCGACTTGCAGAATGTTTGCAAAGAAAGTTGATCTGGAGTGATGCAATGCAGACTCACTGCAATTGTGCAATGAACTTGTGAAGCCTGGCAAGTCTAGCAATAGCTTAGCAAGTCATTTTCAAACTTGCAGCACAATTGCTTGCTATGTGGTTTACCTGGGTTCCCTCTGATCCAGCGATGTTCACAATGGCCATGGCTGTCCCAGAATTCTTTCTCCTTATTGGCTGATCACAGCCAGTGAGCCAATGAGGAGAGTTGTAAGAAAATAAATGGCTGACGCGATGGTAGACGCGTTTGACACAAACATCTTGTGCTTAATCATGATTAACCACTTCCCGACCTCCTCATGTACATTTACGTCGGCAGAATGGCACGGACAGGCACATCAACGTACCTGTACGTGCCTGCCTAGACGTGGGTGGGGGGTCCGATCGGGACCCCCCCCCCCCGGTACATGCGGATGTCGGGTCCGCTCGGGGAGCGATCCGGGACGACGGCGTGGCTATTCGTTTATAGCCGCTCCGTCGCGATCGCTCCCCGAAGCTGAAGAACGGGGAGAGCCGTGTGTAAACACGGCTTCCCCGTGCTTCACTGTGGCGGCGCATCGATCGAGTGATCCCTTTTATTAGGGAGACTCGATCGATGTTGTCAGTCCTACAGCCACACCCCCCTACACTAGTAAACACATACACAGTGATCCCTAAATGTTACAGCGCCCCCTGTGTTTAACTCCCAAACGGCAACTGTCATTTTCACAATAAACAATGCAATTTAAATGCATTTTTTGCTGTGAAAATGACAATGGTCCCAAAAATGTGTCAAAATTGTCCGAAGTGTCCGCCATAATGTCGCAGTCACGAAAAAAATCGCTGATCGCCGCCATTACTAGTAAAAAAAATAAAAAAAATAAAAATGCAAAAAAACTATCCCCTATTTTGTAAACGCTATAAATTTTGCGCAAACCAACCGATAAACGATTATTGCGATTTTTTTTTACCAAAAATAGGTAGAAGAATACGTATCGGCCTAAACTGAGGAAAATTTTTTTTTTTATATATGTTTTTGGGGGATATTTATTATAGCAAAAAGTAAAAAATATTGCATTTTGTTCAAAATTGTCGCTCTATTTTTGTTTATAGCGCAAAAAATAAAAACCGCAGAGGTGATCAAATACCACCAAAAGAAAGCTCTATTTGTGGGGAAAAAAGGACGCCAATTTTGTTTGGGAGCCACGTCGCACGACCGCGCAATTGTCTGTTAAAGCGACGCAGTCCCGAACTGTAAAAACCCCTTGGGTCTTTAGCCAGCATATTGGTCCGGGGCTTAAGTGGTTAAGCACAAGATGTATGTGTGAAACACATCAACGTGACCTCGTGTTGGTGTCTTTGGCGTTATCACTTTGAACAATATTCCTGGATGTGCAGCCATTTATTTTCTTAATTTTTCTTAGTTTTCTTTAAGTTTCCCACGGAGGCGGGCCGGTGCTGGCACTCTACGAGACATTCCACCTCAGGTTCTCATTATACACCTGGAGCAGCGGCTCTTTTTCTTAGCCAATAAGGAGAGAGTCGTGGCGGGGCCAAGCCGAGGTTCTATGTGTCTTATGGACGCAGCGGCTTGGGAGCGGGCACGCAGCGGTGCCCCAGGGCAAGCAGATTTCAAGGTGGAGGAGTCGGGTGAGTTGGAAGAGGATTGGAGCTGCTTTGTGCAAAACCACTGCACAGAGCAGGTAAGTATAACATGTTTGTTTTTTTAACAAACAATGCTTTATTATCACTTTAAGATGGGATATCTATTTGCTTTAGAGAGGTTTCCTGCTACTTCCTGCTTTGTCTCTTGGACAGGAAGTGTAGGGAAATCTCCCTAATGGGGCGCAGGCAGAAAAAAAAAACCTGCTAGAAGTCTTAAAGCGGAGTTCCACCCAAAAATGGAACTTCCGCTTTTCGGAAACCTGCCCCCCTCCGGTGACATATTTGGCACCTTTCGGGGGGGGCGGGGGGGGGGTACCTGTGTAAGGGTCCTTTCACACGGACGTGTCCGTGTACGGGCTCCGCTTTGCTCAGTGGGGATCGCTCCATCGATCCCCGCTGAGCAGGCAGATGACAGGTATGTCTCTACACAATGTGCAGGGACCGACCTGTCAGAGCGCCGCTCTCCTCTATGGGGGATCGGATGAAGACGGACCGTGGAGTCCGATTTTCATCCGATCCGATAGACGGATGTAAAATAGGGTTTTCATCTGTCACACTTTGGCGGGTCGGATGTCAGCATTGACATCCGATTCATAGAGGTGCATGGAGCGTCCGTTCAGGTCAGCCTAAAAAAACTGACAGGTGGACCTGAACGGTCCACCCACGTGAAAGGGGCCAAATACAGGTATTTTGCTCCCACTTCCAGGCATAGATACCCGAGCCACCCGCGGGTATCCAAGTCACTCCCCCGGGCATAGATACCCGAGCCACCCGCGAGTATCTAAGCCACTCTCCCCCTCGCTGTCTTTAGGGAGACACGCAGGTCCCAGAAGACAGCGGGGACAAGTGGGATAGCACAGCGGGAGTCGCTCATGCGCAGTAGGGAACCAGGCTGTGAAGCCACAGGGCTTCACTTCCTGATTCCCTTACCAAAGATGGTGGCGGCAGCATCCGAGAGCCGAGCGCTAGATCAGCTTCGGGTGCCGATGTCGCGGGGCCGCCCTGGACAGGTAAGTGTCCTTATTTTAAAAAGTCAGCAGCTGCAGTATTTGTAGCTGCTGACTTTTAAATAAAAATAAAAATGGGCGGAGCTCCGCTTTAAAATGATATGAAAACAAAAGAAATTGCATAATATACTTTATATTTTGACTACAATTGATAAAATTGTAGCAAGTGGGCTTTAAAAATGTACAGTTTCCAGGTCATAGTCCATCCTAACAATAGTCCGCTGAGAAACTCGCAATTGTGAGAGCGTGATAAGGAAGATTTTGAGAATTATTTATTTTTCTCCTTATTTCCATTTTCCGTTTTATACCATTTTTTCTTTTGAAGATAAAATTCAGCTTCCAGCCAGGCTGCAGCTCCAAATCTGCACTGCATTACTTTGAAGGCATTAACTGCGAACATGAATAATATTCTCAGCATACTAATGTTTGGGGGGGGGTTACTCCACCAAGCCCGGCACGCTGTCTCTGGTGATTTTTCTGTGTCTGTACAATGTACTATTATAAATATACTTGCAGTAGAATTCTGTGTGTCTGCAGTTAATTATTAAACAAGCCAAGTCCCCCCAATACACAATTTTTACATTTTTCCCATCTTTATTTTCCTGGCATTTGCACCTACTTTTTAAACAACAGAACACAACTGTTTTTCCTAAAGAGAATACTTACAAAAAAAAATATTGTTACCAATTTAAAATCCTTGATCTCATTTTGGCAGGACTTGTCCCAGTTATTTGCGGGATTTGTGACGTTTAGAGGGTTCAATTTGATTTATGCAACATGGGATTTCAGGTTAAAGGATATGTAAAGGTTTGTTAATAAAAATAAAATAAAAATGTCATACTTACCTGCTCTGTGCAGTTGGTTTTGGCCCCGATCCTCCTCTTCTGGAGTCCCTCAGCGGTGCTACCGGCTCCTCGTCTTCTAGAGTGTCCCGTTGGAGAGCCGCTCTCCCTCGGGGCACTACTGCGGTCGCGCTCCCGTGTCCTGATGCTGCGTCCATTGACACAGACAGCAAGACTTGGCCCCAGTCATTGGATATGATTGACAGCAGCAGGAGCCAATGGCTGCGCTGCTATCAATCTATCCAATCAGGACACGAGGCAGCAGCTTGTCGTGATAATTACGGGGGTTAAGTAAGTAAAAGGGGGGCTCGGGGGCGCTTCTGCAGCACAGGAGGTTTTACACCTTAATGCATACAATACATCACTCCCTAGGACACACTTAACCCCTTCCTCGCCCCCTAGTGTTTAACCCCTTCCCTGCCAGTGTCATTTACACAGTAATCAGTGCATTTTTATAGCACTGATCGTTGTATAAAAGACAATGGTCCCAAAATAGTTTCAAAAGTGACCGAAGTGTCCGCCATAATGTCGCAGTCACGATAAAAAATGCAGATCGCCGCCCATTACTAGTAAAAAAAATATTAATAAAAATGCCCTAAATCTATCCCCTATTTTGTAGACGCTATAACTTTTGCGCGAACCAATCATTATACGCTTATTGCGTTTTTATTTTTTTTACCAAAAATATGTAGAAGAATACGTATTGGCCTGACTGAGAGAGAATTTTTTGAATATATATATATATATATATATATATATATTTTTTATATATATATATTTTTGGGGGGGAATATTTATTATAGCAAAAAGTAAAAAAAATATATTATTTTTTTTCAAAATTGTCACTCTTTTTTTGTTTATAGCGCAAAAAATTAAAAACGCAGAGGTGATTGTGGGGGAAAAAAAGGACGTCGATTTTGTTTGGGTGCAACGTCGCACGACCGCGCAATTGTCAGCTTAAGCGACTCAGTGCCGAATCGCAAGAAATGCTCTGGTCAGGAAGGGGGTAAATTCTTCCCGGGGCTGAAGTGGTTAAAGAATGTGACAGGAGAGGGGGGAAGGAGTAATGCCGCGTACACACGATAATTTTTCAGCATGAAAAAAAACTTTGTTTTTCAGCATGTCGAAAAAAACTAAATTTTCCCAACTTCATCATTAAAACGACGTTGCCCACACACCATCGTTTTTAAAAAAAATGCTCTAGCAAAGCGCGGTGACGTACAACAACATGTACGACGGCTCTATAAAGGGGAAGTTCCATTCGCCTTGGGGCTGCTTTAGCTGATTCCGTGTTAGTAAAAGACGATTCGCACTTTTCTGTCTGTTACAGCGTGATG
This sequence comes from Rana temporaria, assembly GCF_905171775.1. NCBI lineage: Eukaryota > Metazoa > Chordata > Amphibia > Anura > Ranidae > Rana > Rana temporaria. The sequence continues at coordinate 199,627,988 of NC_053495.1, forward strand.
AATGTGCTTACTCCATTACGAACGCTAGTTTTACCAGAACGAGCGCTCCGATCTCATAACTTGCTTCTGAGCATGCGCGGGTTTTTTACGTCGTTTTAGCCCACACACGATCATTTTTTACAACCCGAAAAACAATATAGTTTAATACGACGTTAAAAAATGCAGCATGTTCGAATTTTATTTTTGTCGCTTTTCAGAACCTGAAAAACGATCGTTATAAATGGCGTTTTTGAAAAACAACGTTATTTTCATGCCGAAAAATTATCGTGTGTACGCGGGCATTAGATTATGCAAAGTGCTTTCCCGGGGTGGAGTTCTCCTTTAATGCTGCACATGCAATGGCAGTTAAAGGGGTTGTAAAGGTTCATCTTTTATTTTCTAAATTGGTTCCTTTAACCACTTCCGGACCGCCGCATGTAGATATACGTCGGCAGAATGGCACGGACAGGCACATCAACGTTCCTGTATGTGCCTGCCTAGACGTGGCGTTTCCTGTGGCTTCAGGAGCGATCCGGGACGAGGGCGCAGCTATTCGTTTCTAGCCGCCACCTCGCGATCGCTCCCCGGAGCTGAAGAACGGGGAGAGCCGTATGTAAACACGGCTTCCCCGTGCTTCACTGTGGCGGCTACATCGATCGAGTGATCCCTTTTATAGGGAGACTCGATCGATGATGTCACACCTACAGCCACACCCCCCTACAGTTGTAAACACACACTAGGACAGTTCATGGGTGCTTAACCTGTGGCTCTCCAGCTGTTGCGGAACTACAATTCCCATGAGGCATTGCAAGCCGCTGACAGGTACAAGCATGTCTCCCAAAGGCTGAGGCATTATGGGAATTGTAGTTTTGCAACAGCTGGAGAGCCACAGGTTGAGCACCCATGCTAGGTGAAGCCTAACTCCTACAGCGCCCCCTGTGGTTAACTCCCAAACTGTAACTGTCATTTTCACAATAAACAATGCAATTTAAAGCGGTAGTTCACCCCCCCCGACACGATTTTACCATCGAGACAGGCATTGTAGCGCGAGCTACAGTATGCCTGTCCCGATTTTTTTAACCCCGGACTCACCTTGTAATCGGACATCGTAGATTTCGGCTCCCGCGGGGAATGGGCGTGCCTATGGAGAGGGAGGATGATTGACGGCCGGCCCTGGCACGTCACTCTCCCCGAAGACAGCCGGAGTAGGTCTCGGCTCTTCACGGCGCCTGCGCACAGGCTATGCGCACGCGTCGTGAAGAGCCAAGCCTATTTCGGCTATTTCCGGAGAAGCGTGACGCGCCAGAGCCGGCCGTCAATCATCCTCCGTCTCCATAGGCACGCCCATTCCCCGGTATCTTCGATCTACGCGTACAAGGTGAGTACGGGGGTAAAAAATTCGGGACAGGCATACTGTAGCTCGCGCTACAATGCCTGATTTTATGGTAAAAGAAAAAAAAAAATTTTTTTTTCATCGATAGGGTGAACCCCCGCTTTAAATGCATTTTTTGCTGTGAAAATTACAATGGTCCCAAAAATGTGTCAAAATTGTCCGAAGTGTCCGCCATAATGTCGCAGTCACGAAAAAAAACGCTGATCGCCGCCATTAGTAGTAAAAAAAATAAAAAAAAATAAAACTATCTCCTATTTTGTAAACGCTCTAAATTTTTGGCAAACCAATCGATAAACGCTTATTGCGATTTTTTTTAACAAAAATAGGTAAAAGAATACGTATCGGCCTAAACTGAGGAAAATGTTTTTTTTATATATGTTTTTGGGGGATATTTATTATAGCAAAAAGTAAAAAATATAGAATTTTTTTCAAAATTGTCGCTCTATTTTTGTTTATAGCGCAAAAAAAAATAAAAACCGCAGAGGTGATCAAATACCACCAAAAGAAAGTTATATTTGGGGGGAAAAAAGGACGCCAATTTTGTTTGGGAGCCACGTCGCACGAGCGCGCAATGGTCTGTTAAAGCGACGCAGTGCCGAATCGCAAAACCTGGCCTGGGCATTTAGCTGCAAAATGGTCCGGGGCTTAAGTGGTTAAAGGAAAATCTATAGGCACCTAATGTAATTTATTTTTTTCCCCAATGAATAGCTTGAATATTTTTGTATTTTCTAGCAGTGTTCTGTTCTATGTCTGTTTTTTATACAAACAGTGCTTGTCAGCCTTCATTAGTAGCTCTGCCTCTATATTACTTTCTCTCCCCAAAAAAAGAAAAATCTTTTATTTGCTTAGCGCTGAAGGTCACTGGTCACCTGACAGTGCCTGTTAATTGGCAGAACACACATAACAGTCTCTTGTACACAGTCCCCCCCCCCTGCACAGTACATTGACTTGCCATGGTATCATCTGTATCCGCGAGGGTGACGGCTAAAAAAAAATAAAAATTATAATCGTCTTTCCCCAGCCATGCAGGTAGGAGAATGGAAATATCTGAAGGCATTTTTAATTTTTTTTTGAAAATGTGATTTGTCTATTTCCCAGCAGAGACCTCCTTCCCCTCTCGGCTCCTAAACTGACTGCATTGCAGACGAAGGCAGAGACAGCTTGGAGCGCAACGAGGATTGCGACCGTGTTAATGAGCAGTTGTTAATGTGTTTTTCTTTCTTTCTTTCTTTCTTCCGTTGCCTCATTTTAGACTAGATTATGTATTCGTTAGCACACACGGGGCAAGTAATTGCATCTCATTTCTGGTTCCAGTCTCTCTTTTATGTGGGCTCGTTATCTAGGCTATGCTAATTTTTTTAATGATCTAGTTATGTGACAGCAGGTAGGCATGTTATCCTGAATATCCCATGTGTGATACTACAGGGGGGGGGACATGACGCAATTTATCTACCGCGCAAAAAAAGTTGATCGATATTCATTTTACTCCTTTCAGCTGCATTGTTAGGGAAGGCTCGGCGAGCGCGGACTCTGTCATCGGACATCCGTGCGCCTTTTCCGACACGGGTGCAGCTGGTATCTAAAATACACAGAATTAATTACAGAGTGTCGGGCTTTCCGAGAAAAATAAGGTCGTTCTTTATGTAAGCGCTTCAAGGCTTGCGCGTTTGCTATTTGTGCATCAAAAGGTCAATGATCACTGCATGTTTTCTCCTGCAGGGGCCTACAGCGCCTTGAAAAAGTATTCATACCCCTTTGAATTTTTTTTTTTGCATTTTGCATAGCTCCCAGATTTCGAGGGGCTGTCCCTGATTTGGAGCAATGTCCCTCTGTCCCGCATTCCTCCTCATTTTGGTCTGATCTATATAGATCAGGGGTGTCCAAACTTTTTTCAAAGAGGGCCGATGAAGTGAACATGCGTAAGGGCCGACCATTTTGCCTGACATTCTTTGAACCATTAAAATTTGGTCTAAGTTTGTTCTTTCGAGCAACTAATACACTGCCCAACACAAATTCTCTTGCCTTTGTGGCTGTGTGTGGTGAAGAGATGAGCGTGGGCGTGTTACACACCTTGGGCCAGATTCTCGTAGGAGCGCGTAACTTTGTGCGGGCGTAACGTATCTGATTTACGTTACGCCTCCGCAACTTAGACGGGCAAGTGCAGTATTCTCAAAGCACTTGCTCCGTAAGTTGCGGCGGCGTAGCGTAAATCGGCCGGCGTAAGCCCGCCTAATTCAAATTGTGAAGAGGTGGGCGTGTGTTATGTAAGTTATCGATGACCCGACGTGATTGACGTTTTTCACTTACGGCGCACGCGCCGTCCGTGGAATATCCCAGTGTGCTTTGCATCAAAGTACGCCGCAAGGACGTATTGGTTTCGACGTGAACGTAAATGACGTCCAGCCCCATTCACGGACGACTTACGCAGACAACGTAAAAATTTCAAATTTTGAAATCTGCTGGTTATATACAGGCAGACTTGTTTATTTCCTTGACCCCGTTTTGTTCATTTACTCTTCTGAATACATGGGAGGTGAGACATTTGCCACCGGAGTTAATGTGACATGTGGGGGCTGCTGAATGAAGGCTGCATAGACCCCGTCAGGATGTCACAAACGCGCCCTGCGGCTGGAACGGGCTGTTCTACCGACTTTCCTTTTATTTATTTTTATACATGGCAGTTATTTCCATACAATTAGGCACCTGTTGAGCATTTTATTGCAGGCTTTTCTCCTAGCTGGAAAAGATTTGTAGGTGGAAGCTAGAAGGACAACCTGGTCTTCTATTGGCTGTGTCCATGTTCCTTTGTGTTTATGAAGTCCTTGGCTCTTAAAATATCACCGTTGCGTACAAACAAGCGTCAGTGGAGGACAAAGCCAATCGATTCCCCGAGAACAAATGTAACCATGGATAAAAAGTGGAGGGAAGAAATGATGGGCCAGATTCACAGACAAATACGTTGCTCCCCCGCGGCGTAACGTATCTGATTTACGTTACACCGCCGCAGGTTTACAGCGTAAGTGCCTGATTCTCAAAGCTCTTACCTGTAAACTTGCGGCGGTGTAACGTAAATTCGCTCGGCGCAAGCCTGCCTAATTCAAATGGGGCAAGCACCATTTAAATTAGGTGCGTTCCCGCGCCGAACGTTCTACGCATGCTGTTAAAATTTCCCGAAGTGCTTTGCGCGAAAATTACGGCGCCCCAACGTTTTTTTTTGAACGGCGACGTGCGTTATGGCGTTTCGTATTCCCAGACGTCTTACGCAAAAAAAAAAAAAAACGAAATTCGACGCGGGAACGACGGCCATACTTTAACATGGCTGATCTAAAGATAAGCCTTGTTAAAGCAGGTGTAACTTTGCGACGGGAAAAACCGACGAGCGACGACGTACGAGATTGCAACGAACGTGCGGATCTTCGTGGATCGCCGTAACTAGTCATTTGCATATTCTACGTGACCGCTATGGAATCGCCACCTAGCGGCCGGCATAGAATTGCATCCTAAGATCCGACGGTGTAAGTCAATTACAGCTGTCGGATCTTAGGGCTATCTATGCGTAACTGATTCTATGAATCAGCCGCATAGTTACGACGGGCGGATCACAGAGATACGACGGCGTATCAGGAGATACGCCGGCGTATCTCTTCTGTGAATCTGGCCCTATGTTGCCTTCAACATCCACTTAGAGTTCATCTGTCATTTCTCTAGTGAAGGGTAGAAATGTGATGGCTTGCTGTGGTTAAAGTGGTTGTAAAGGTACAATTTATTTTCCCTAAATATCTTCCTTTACCTTAGTGCAGTCCTCCTTCACTTACCTCATCCTTCCATTTTGCTTTTAAATGTCCTTATTTCTTAAGATAAAGGAAGCTATTTAGGAAAAAAAAATTGTACCTTTACAACCCCTTTAACCCTTGACCTGGGAGGAAGGATGTCTGTGTTGTCCACAGAAATCAATAGGAGAGCATAAAAAAGACTCTTTTAGAACGGACAATTTTAATTGAATTTTATTTTTAATTCTTCTAGGTCTGATACCACCTACCGTGGATGAAGATTCTTAAATAATCTTGTGGCAATACAGCTCAAATATGGAGACGACAAATGGTACGTGAAATTCGTTTTTGTATATAAAAGGAATGTTGTCAAAAATGTACATATAAAATGTAGTTCATTGCATGAAAATGGGGTTAAAGCTGAACTACAGTAATGCCGCGTACACACGGCCGGTTTTCCCGTCGGAATAAACTCTGACGTTTTTTCAGACGGAATTCCGCTCAAGCTGTTTTGCATACACGCGGTCACGCCAAATTCCGACCGTCAAGAACGCGGTGACGTACAACACTACGACGAGCCGAGAAAAATGAAGTTCAATGCTTCCGAGCATGCGTCGACTTGATTCTGAGCATGCATGGTTTTTAGTCCGTCGGAGTTGCAGACGAACGGAAATTCTGTTTGAAAATTCAGAAAAAAAAATTTACCGGAAAAATTGAGAACATGTTCCTTATCTAATTTCGTTGGAGAAATCTCCGTGAGAAATTCCGCTCATGTGTACAAGGCATAATAGCAAAATACACAAATGAAATGCCGTACATATGAGGGATGGTTCACTTGCCAAAGGATTTGGATTTTTGTCCAGCCATTCTTGAGATTTAAAGCGGATGTCAGCTGAAAAAAAAATATTAAAAGCCAGCAGCAAAAATACTGCAGCTGCTGACTTTTAATATTAGGACACTTACCTGTCCTGGAGTCCAGCGCCGTCCGCAGCAGAGGACGAGCGATCGCGCATCACTCTGCTGCCCCCCCGCCATCCTCCGTGAGGGAACCAGGAAGTGAAGCCGGAGCGCATGCCCGGTTCCTTGCGGCGCATGCGCTAGTCGCACTACGCCTGCCGATTGGCTCCCGCTGTGTACTGGGAGCCCAGTGTTCCCAGAACACAACGGGGGGGGGGGGACGAGAGGTGACGTCATGCCCGCAGTCTGCCCGAGACTGTGTGGCCAGAAGTGGGTGCAAATACCTGTCTTTAGACAGGTATCTGCACCCCCTCCCTCCCTGAAAGGTGTCAAATGTGACACCGGAGGGGGGAGGGTTCCGATCGGCGGGAGTTCCACTTTAGGGTGGAGCTCCGCTTTAAGGATCGTTCATTTCAGTGGTTGATGGGTAGCATTTTTACCACCCACCCAGCTGCTACCCCCTTTAGCTGCAGAGGCACATGCCCTGAGTGCAATTTTTATATATTTTTTTTAAACTGAGCTTTCTTTTGGTGGTATTTATTTAATCACTAATGGGGGTTTTTGTTTATATTTTGCTATACAAATGAAAAAAGAGAGAACATTTTGAAAAACATGTTTTTCATAGTTTCTGTTATAAAATTTAGCAAATGAGTCATTTTTCTTTTTCAATGATGTGTGCTAATGAGTCTGCACTGATGTGCACTGAGGCTTCACTGATGTGCACTGAGGCTTCACTGATGAGCCACTGATGAGCACTAATGAGGCTTCACTGATTGGAGGTGCTGATGAGGCTTCACTGATTGGAGGCGCTGATGAGGCTTCACTGATGGGAGGCCCTGATGAGGCTGCCCTGATGGGCGGCGCTGATGAGGCTTCACTGATTGGAGGCGCTGATGAGGCTTCACTGATTGGAGGTGCTGATGAGGCTTCACTGATGGGAGGCCCTGATGAGGCTGCCCTGATGGGCGGCGCTGATGAGGCTGCCCTGATGGGTGGCGCTGATGAGGCTGCCCTGATGGGCGGCGCTGATGAGGCTGCACTGATGGCCACTAATAGGCAGCACAGATTTGCAGTCAGAGCGAGCCCCAGGGGGCGTATATGAGGCGTGGTTCTGGGAGGACGCCCTTGCAGAACTGGAGAGCTGAGCTGTAGCGTCTTTTGGCTATAGCACGGGTGGGAAAGGGGTTCATGCTTTCCAGACACCTCCATCCCAAATGTGCTGTTAATGCCATTGTAAAAAAAATTAACTACTGACACAGCCTACGCCTTATCAGTGCCACCTATCCCTGCCCATCAGCTCTGCATCTTAGTGTTACTGTCACATGACATTAAAAAAAGCCAGGGAGAGAATGACCTGTAGCGCACCACAAAAAATGGGTGTGACCGGGAAAATATATTGGGGAGGGGCTTAATGGTAGAAGGGGAGAGACTGCCCGAGCCAAGGTGTCAGTGGAGTGCCCCGCCCCCTGTCCGAGCCGAGATCTAAAGCGGCCTGGAGAGAGGAGGAAGGCGGGAGGAGGGGGAGGATGACAGCGGCAGCAGCTGGATTGACACAGGAGTTTTTGCCTTGTTCTTGTCCATTGACAATTACGTACCGGACGGGGAAATGGTGCAAAGCTCCTTTTTTTTCCACAAACACAGCTCTGCTCTGGGGGGGGGGGGGGTCAGGCACCCCATACTCCCCTCTTATCTACGGGGGGGGGGTGGTCAGGCACCCCATACTCCCCTCTTATCTACGGGGGGGGGGTCAGGCACCCCATACTCCCCTCTTATCTACGGGGGGGGGGGGGGTCAGGCACCCCATACTCCCCTCTTATCTACAGGGGGGGGGTCAGGCACCCCATACTCCCCTCTTATCTACGGGGGGAGGGGTCAGGCACCCCATACTCCACTCTTATCTACGGGGGGGGGTCAGGCACCCCATACTGCCCTCTTATCTACGCCCATGTGTGCACCCAAACTTCTGCATGTACGAGTCTAAAAGCACTTATTATACACTGCTGAGCTAAACCCCTCTCCTGGGACGATGCAAATGGACACTGGGAATGCTTTTCCTACATACCATGGATTAAAGTCTAAGAAATCATCTAAAAGTGATACTTTCATGTTGTGCAGATGCTGACGTGCTACGGCACACGTCGGTGGTCCTGGAAGACGAAATGTTTCTACACTGCGGCATCCATGGAGTGCGTTTTTGTAATTGAACCCAAATATAAACCAAACCACATTTTATTATCATTAAAATAAACAGTCGTATTTAAAGGTTGCATTCATCACATACCAGGAATACTATCTTGGTTCTTAAAGAAAAAAAAAAATCCATAATGCCTCGTACACACGACCGGTTTTCCAGTCGGGAAAAAAAAAAAACGATGGTTTTCCCGACGGAATTCCTTTCAAGCCTGCCTTGCATAAACATAGTGGCCTAGATTCACGTAGAGCGGCGTATTTTTTGGTCGGCGTAGCGCATCCCATTTGCACTACGCTGACGTAACGTAGTGAGGCAAGGCCAATATTCACAAAGCACTTGCTCTGTAAGTTACGTCGGCGTAGCGCAAATAGGCCGGCGTAACCCCGCCTAATTCAAAGTAGGCATGTAGTGGGCGGGCTACATTTAAATTAACCGTGACCCCATGTAAATGAGGGCCGTTCGTACGGCGCATGCGCGCGCACGCTCAGAATCACGTCGCAAATACTCCCTACGAAACGACGTCGGCTCAATGCTTTCGACGTGAACGTAACCTACGCCCAGCCCCATTCACGTACGGCTTACGCAAACGACGTAAAAATATGACGTATCTTACTGCGGCGGGCGTACGCACGTTCGTGAATCGGCGTATCTTGGTCATTTACATATTAGACGCGTAAATCAACGTAAACGCCCCTAGCGGCCAGCGTAAATATGCACCCAGGATACGACGGCGTAGGAGACTTACGTCGGTCATATCTTGGCAACAGTGAGGCGTATCTCAGTTTAAGAATGCGTGCAAAGATACGACGGCGCACATTCGGACTTACGACGGCGTATCTACTGATACGCCGTCTTAAGTCTCTCTGAGTCACACAAAAGTCCGGTGAACTTTTGGCTGCCAAGAACACAGAGACGTAAAAGACTACGACGAGCCGACAAAATTAAGTTCTATGCTTCCGAGCATGTGTCAAATTGTTTCCAATTGTCCAATTCTTTTTTTACCGTCGGAAAAGCATACAGACGAACAGTTTTCCCGCTAGGATTTTTCCTGACGGGGGGGAAAAGAGAGATCCTGCTCTCTTTTTTTTTTTTTTTTTCTGGCAGTTTTCCCGTCGGAAAAACTGCGATGGAGCATACACGCGGTTGGAATCCCCTGCCAAAAGCTCTCATCGCAGTTTTCCCAAAAGGCCCACGGGAAAATCGGTCGTGTGTACGGGGCATAAGCCTACAAATCTGGCATTCTTTATTTAGGTTTAGAGTTTACAATAAATAGTTCCCTCGTGGTTCTTTTCATTTACATACTAACGTATATGATGATTTCACAGTAGTATATTTTTAGAGGTATGGGTCGTGACTTACAGAATACCTTCTGTCTGGTCCTTTGTAGTTTAAAAATAGCTACTAATCATCTCCGCACAACAACACATTGAATGGAGATAGGCAATATTATTCACGTATTCTACACTGCTTGTGTGATTTGTCCTGCTGTATAGGTGCGTCTCAAGGAATTAGAATATCATCAAAAAGTTTTTTTATTCCAGTAATTCAATTCAAAAAGTGAAACTCCTGTATTTTATATTGATTCGTTACACAGAGTGAAATACAGTGGAACCTTTGATTATGAGCATAATCCGTTCCAGGAGAACGCTCGTAATCCAAAGCACTCGCATATCAAAGCGAGTTTCCCTATTGAAGTCAATGGAAACGAAAATAATTTTTTCCGCAATGACTTCAATGGCATGCAATACCGCATGTGGCCAGAGGTGGGGTCGCCGGAGAGCCTTGGAAACACAAGAAAAGGCCGAGGACACCTCGACTTAACTCAGAAAGGCTTAGGAACGGAGTATTTTCGAGATTTTCCAAGCTTTTCCTGAAAGGTGCCGCTCGGCTACCCCCTACCCCCACCTCAGGCCAAATGCGGTATTGCACACCGCTTTGGCTTGAATCCTGCTCGTTTTGTGAAACGACACTCACAAACCGAGTAAGGATTTTTTAAAATACAGTGCTCGTATTGCGAAACGCTTGTGTCATGGTTATGCAATAAAGTCTGGCAGCTTACCTGTCTCATGTGTCCATTAGAGGCCTGACCCTCTTTCTGGCTGTCTTTTTATCACCTTCCTTCCTGTATGGCCCCACCCAGGCCATCCCAGGAAGTCTATATTAACTGTTGCACTACAGGTCTGCAGTGCTGTTCAACCTTTGGTTGTAGCTTGTTCCTGTCTGCAGTGTGTTATGTTTACCTTCCTGTGTACCGACCTTGGCTCGTCTCTGACTTCTCCTGTTTGCCTGTTTCCCTGACCCTTGGCCTGTTCCTTGTTTACCCTTGTCTGCCAGTTGCCCCGACCTTGGCTTACCCATCACTATCACTTGTCCTGGTTGCTGCTTCCCCTCTCTCCCTGCGGAGTGTGACCTTGGGGACCCCAGGGGTCACGACCTGGATCCAGCTGCGGCGAAGGCCGTCCTCACCACCAGAGGCTCTGGTGAACACAAAGCTGGGTCTTAGACTCCGCGCCCTGGGGAATCTTGGGCTCACGCTTCCTCTCTGATCGCAGCAGTCGGCCATAGGATTTACTACCCTGTGGTGCATCCCTGACCCCAACGGGGTGCACTTGTCAACTGGCCACAGGTGACCTGACAGCTTGTTAACCGCGTTACTCGCAATCCGGGCGTCCACTGTATTTCATAAATTTGTTTCTTTAAATTTTGATGATTGTGGCTTACAGCTAGCGAAAACCCCAAATTCAGTATCTCAGAATATTACACAAGACCAATAAAAAAATCGATTTTGAATACAGAAATGTTGGCTTACTGAAAAGCATGCCCATGTACAGTATAGTATACAGCCAATACTTGGTTGGGGTTCCTTTTACATGAATTGCTGCATCAATACGGCGTGGCATTGAGGTGATCAGCCTGTGGCACTGCTGAGTAGTTATGGAAGCCCAGGTTGCTTTGATAGCGCCCTTCAGCTCCTCTGCATTCTTGGGTCTCGGGTCCTGCATCTTCTTGACAATGCCCCACAGATTCTCTATGGGGTTTAGGTGACGGTCAGACGAGTCTGCTGGCCAATCCAGCACAGTAATACCCTGATCAATAAACCAGGTATTGGTACTTTTTGCAGTGTGGGAAAAAAAAGTAAGTGAACCAACAATGCACTAAAGGAACCTATTTAGAAAATAAAAAACAAACCTTTACAACCCCTTTAATTTTGTAAAGGCGAGGTAGCAGTTCATTACTATAGGCCCTTTTCACACAAGCACCCACCCAGTCCAATCATTAGGGGATCTGTGAAAAGATCCCCTGCCGAATAAAGCAGAACCTAATGAATGGCACTTTTGCAACATTTGTGTAAAACGAAGCTGGTTAGATCTATGGGTGGCTGGATATGAGTGTCTGTTTACATCAGGCTTCCTCAAATCTGTCACTCTTTGGTCCAAAAATAAAGAAAAAGGACACAGACATTTTCCATTTTTTTTCAGTTTTCAGATCTGGACAAACTCAGAGGTAATTAGATGTAAACAGTTGCAAGTCCATTTACATCTGGATGTTTCGAAGACTAACAGAGCTTCCGACTGGGTCTGCAGAAAAAGACAGGCATAAAATGTGCCTTATGCCGCGTACACACGATCGGAATTTCCGATGGCATAAAATCCGAAGGTATTTTTCTGAAGCTGACTTCCATCAGTCTTGCATACACACTGTCCGACTTGAGCCAAGGCAGAAGAAAATGCGAGCGGAGCTGAATGGGCATGCACCCAAAACTGAAGAAATATTCCCTCCGCTCCGACCAGCACATGATCATCAGAAAGGAGCCCAGATAATGAAAAAAATACACCCCCCTAAGCTAGTAGGAGCGGCAGAGAGGTGGTGTGGAATTCCGATTTTTTTTTTTTTTATTCTGCACTGTCTTTGAAAATGCCCCAGCCCCTGTTCAGACAAAACCGGGGACAGACTTGGTCCGGGGACAGTGTCCTCAATCCGGGGACTGTCCCCAGGAACCGGGGATGTCTGGTCACCCTACTTTAATTCAGCAGCTACAAGTACTATAGTTGCTGATTGTAACTAGTTACGGACTGCCCTCCGCAGTTGTACTGTGGCAAGTTGATTCCCCATGCACAAATCACCATCATTGTACGTCAGTCGCGTACATGGTGACTTTTGGCCCATTCATGAGCAGGGGGTGTCAATCAGCAGGTCCAGCGGACTCGATGTCCGCTGGCCACCCACGCTCGCTCCAGAGATGGGCAGAGCAGGGATCTGTCAGTGTAAACAAACAGATCCCCGTTCTGTCAGGAGAGGAGAGAGAGATCTCTGTTCCTAGTGATTAGGAACAGCGACCTGTTTCCTTCTCCTCCAGTCAGCCCAGCCCCCATACAGTTAGCAACACCTCCCAGGAAACACAGTTAACCCCTTGATCGTCCTCTAGTGTTAACCCCTTCCCTATGTGGCTATGTTTAGCTCTGATTGCTGTATAAATGTCACTGGTCCCAAAAAAGTGTCAAAAGTTTCCGATCTGTCTGCCGCAATGTTGCAGAAAAGAAAAACCCATATAACTTTTGCGTACACCAATCAATATACACTTGTTGCTTATTTTTATGTAGAATATGTAGAAGAATACATATTGACCTAAACCAGGGGTGCCCAACCTTTTAAAGAGCAAGGGCCACTTAAGCGACTTGGTAACCGGCTTGCGGGCCAAAATGAGCAGAGTGGGCGGATGGCAGCCCACTCTACTCTATAGAGCCCACTCTACTCTCAGCACTCCAAACTCGCAGGTAATAGAAGTCTATGGCTCAGTGCAGGTAACCCGCAGGTGCACTTCTCTACACCTGTGGATCAGTTTGAAAGCAGCCCAGTAACCATTGCAGGATTCAGATAGGAGATACGACGGCGTATCTCCTGATACGCCGTCGTATCTCTGAGTGCGGGCCGTCGTATCAATGCGCCTGATTTAGAGAATCAGTTACTCATAGATTTCCCTAAGATCCAACTGGTGTAAGTGTCTTACACCGTCGTATCTTAGGCTGCATATTCACGCTGGCCGCTAGGTGGCGCTTCCGTATAGTTACGCGAGGAATATGCAAATGAGCTAGCTACGCCAATTCAGAAACGTACGTACCGCCGGCGCATTTTTTTACGTCGTTTACGTTAGGCTTTTTTCGGCGTATAGTTACCCCTGCTATATGAGGCGTAGCTAATGTTAAGTATGGCCGTCATTCCCGCACCGAGTTTTGAAATTTTTACGTTGTTTGCGTAAGTCGTTCGCGAATACGGCTGTACGTCATTTACGTTCACGTCGAATCCAATACGTCCTTGCGGCGTAATTTGGAGCAATGCACACTGGGATATTTTACGGACGGCGCATGCGCCGTTCAAAAAAAAATCAAAAACACGGGGGCAAATGAAAAATTTAAATAAAACACGCCCCCAACATCCCCATTTGAATTAGGCGGGCTTACGCTGCCACACATACGTTACGCTGCCGTAACTAAGGGCGCAAGTTCTTTCTGAATACAGAACTTGCGCCCAAAGTTACAGCGGCGTAACGTATCGGAGATACATTACGCCCGCAGAAAGATGCACGCATCTTTCTGAATCTACCCCTGTGATTTTAGTAATAAACTTACCTTTAATAACAGTATTCTATTCTATTGTATTCAAACCCAGTGCAGGAGATTGCGGGCCACATCAGAGGGATATTTATTATAGCAAAAAGTAAAAAATATTGTTTTTTTTCAAAATTGTTGCTCTTTTTTTGTTTATAGCGTAAAAAATAAACAAAAAAACTCTATTTGTTGGAAAGATAGGACATCAATTTTGTTTGAGTATAATGTTGCACAACCGCGTAATTGTCAGTCAAAGCGGCGCTGTGCCATATCGCAAAAAATGGCCTGGTCATTAAAGGAGAAGTCCAGCCAGAGCTTTTTGGGCTGGGCTTCTCCTCTGATCACAGGAGTGCAATTTGTTTTGCACTCCTGTGCCCCGTTTTCAGCGGAGAGCAATCTGAAGTCCGCCCTCCGCTGACGTCACTGCCATCAGTCGACGTCGCTGAGACAGCCTCTCCCTGCCCCTCCACTGCTCGTCGCTCCAATGAGCGCTGAGAAATAGAGCAGAAGCCATGCTGACTGACAGTTAGTATGGCTCTGATCGGGGAGGAGTGAGAACCGAGCCATCGGCGGTGCTCGTGGCTCGGTTCTCAGTGCAGAGACACCCGGGGACAGCGGCAGCATCAGCCTGATGCTCCATCCACCAAGGTAAGTATGAATAACGAAAAAACCCATACTTCTCTTTTAAGGGGGCAAATCTTTCGGTCCTTAAGTGGTTAGAAAGCACATATTTAACTACCAGCCCATGAGATCCAGCACTGTCTTCCTTGCTCCCGATTCTTTGCAGGGTTTCTGTCTTTCTCTGCAACTATCTTGCATTTCGGAGCCAGCTGTCACTTCCTGGTCACTCACAACCAGCTCCCTGCTGAAGCACTACTGAACATGCACAAGATCGCAGCCTGCTGGGTAGTCCTGTCCTGAAGTTAAACGCTTACCCCTAACGCAGGTGGTCAGGCACAATACCTGTGTTCTTCACCTATAGCAGCCCCCTTTCTTATAAGGCAAGTAGGCCTACCGGTACTAGGTTGCCCCCAGGTCTTATACATAATCATATAGTGGCCGGCGATCACGCTGGAGCAGGCACGAATTAAGCACCGCAAACAGGTACTTGCAGTTGGCAGACAGGCCGAGTGGTTCAAAGACAGTCCATGTTCAAGGCAGGCAAGCTTCAGAATAGTCAGGGTCAAATCCGTAGCCAAAAGGCAGGCAGGGTTCCAAGCTTATTCGATATCCGATCTGAGGTTGTCAACATGGGAATATAAACTAGCAGACAGGGCAAACCTTGAGATTGGAGCACGTGTTGAGAATATCGCAAGCATGAGACCACAGGCTTGGCTGGCTTAACTCGAGTTTGGTCTCCATCCAGAGATTGGCCACATCAATCACCTTGCAGGTGGACAAACAGGGAGAATGCAACACAGTCAAAACCAGGATGCTGGATTGAGACCACACACATTCCTGACATGAAGCCTCTTGAGATAAGTGATGTGATAGCCTATGAGGCTGTAAACAGGTGGGGAAAGAGCAAGTGGGAGCGAGCACCTCCAATAAAGGTGTTCACTTGAAAAATAGAATTGCATGGGATTTTTAATATGGATGGGGGAGGAAACAAATGAGAAGAAACTGGGTTTGTGTGTGAAGGACTGATTTACAGCGTGTTGTGTGTTTTTTATGCTTGCCTCTTCAGCCTCTCTTTTACAGCCCAAGGCGATCTTCTGAAGATGCAGAGAGCTGTGCTGATGTGTTAACAACAGTGCCGCTATCTGCTTTAATGCACTATGAATCATGACTGCCGTGTGACCCCCATAACAGGGCCGGGACATATGGAAAAGGATTGGATGGGGGGATCGGGTAACAAACCCAGGGACTTTAAACGGTGTCAATTAAAGAATATATCAGAGAATAATAATGTAGATAAAAATATAATTTATTAAATAATACAAAATTTCACAGAATTGAAACATGACATTGTTGATCCTTGTAATCATGTAGCGGCTCGAATAAACCAAGCAACGCCCAGACCTGTTAGAAATTGCCCGACATGTTTCGCTACAAGCTTCATCAGGAGCATATATACAGGGAAGGCTACAAGGGATAAGCAGAGAACAACATCATCAATATTGTGTATAGATAATTGGCGTGTCGATAGTATTATACTAACAGACAATAAGCAAATTTAAACAATAAATAATCATTAACAATTGAAAAGGAACAAAATTGATTGAATAATGTCAAATATTCATGAATAAATACAGAGATCACAAAAACCATAATACATCAAGGTGATCATGAGCAGACTTACCACGCAGAGATCACAGATCATCAAAGGTCATGTAGTAAAAACTAAGCATACACAGCCATAGTTAAAGCCAAATTAAACCTGTAGGCATAGAGCCCCACTGGAACCATTCCATATACAAGCCGTCAAAGAGATGCTGCAGTATAAAAGAGAGGGAATAGGTGAAAGTAAATAGTAAATATAATGGGTAAATTATGTAAATCCCTAAAATTCCAAACAGATACATGCATGCACAGATTAAAAAATCTATGCATAGGACACTGTACTTGCAGGATATATCGAGAAGTAAAGAGGAAAAATATCCTAAAAAATATATAATATATACCTAATGAGGTTGGTAGGGTCCAGTAAATAAAGCTGGCATCAGCGTATGGGTAAATCCAGCATCTAAATGGTTAACAACCATTGGTCAAAGAGTGGGACAAAATCCCCAATGTTGAAGACTGGTAAAAAGCAAGAAAATAAATATATTATATGTATAGGTAATATATATTAGAATAAATGGGAACAGCTGAAAAAATTATTAATGTGGTGAACAGTTCAAGATAGTAGCACACCACTTACCTCTTCACTATTGACAGGTTGGCTAAAAAGCAGGGATAGATCAGAGACCAATCAGTCTAGTGACCCTGACAAGGCAGAGCCATTGAATAGATCATGAATGTGGATCTCTTTATATACCTCCCACAGCGGCGTTTGATGACGCCGCTGGGGGTGGGCTGAAGTGATGGGCAGTGATAGGTGCTGGACTCCAAGAGGGGAGGACAGGGGGGAAGGACAATTGAAATCCCCTGTCATGGATCGCCAACAGCGGCGAAGCATACCAGACGCGCGCACGTCCGTGACGGATGGATGACGTCACAGGACGGCGCTGAAAGTGAGCGCCATCTTAGATCAGGGATGGAGACCTGGCAAAACGGATGACAAACTAGAGTGGGTCACTGGCAGTCAGTCCGTCGTCACCTGACGGGGAGCGGCGGCGAAAACACAGTGAACCCACTAATGGGTGAGCGCGGCATGGTGAGAGAAGGCCAGAATGGAGGTGGCCGGGCCAAACCAAAAATGTCCCCATCGAAGGCAGATGGGTGGAGCCAAGCGAAAGTGAACAGCACCAACAGACAATGCCCATATGGGATCACATGAATAGCAGGGACCGGGCCTATTTCCCCACATTAAAACGTGCGCCCCTGTTGCCCATACAGCACAAAGACAGCGGCATAATGAAAAAAGGAGACCAGTGGAGGCAAATACTAATACAGGCATGGCAAAAGCATATATAGATATATAGAAAGAGACCCAAAGCATGGTTTGAGGATAAATAACGAGCCAATACAATGATTGTGGTTATTGGGAAAGCTAAGGAAAGAAATATGTCAATAAAGACTAAACAATGTATAAGTATATTTCTCCATAACATAAAAAGGGGGGGGGGTTGATCTTGATCAAAAGGTGCTGGTAAATCTGCTCTGTAAATACATGTAGACATTGAATGATACATTGGATATGAAAATGACTGATTTAACAATAGACAACATTCAATATAGGGGAAAGGACAGGAAAATGAAAATAAAAGAAGCAAAACCAAGATTAAACAATATCTGTTTTTAGAGGAAGGGTTTGAAACTGAACCCCTCATTCAAACCGGGTGGCTTGAGAGCCGCTAATTGGTGGATCCATTTAGCTTCTTTTTGCAAAAGTATCTTATCATAGTCCCCTCCTCGATCTCCTGGGGGGACATACTCAAGTGCAAAAAAATGCATGCACGTGCTGTCGAAGTTATGGAACAATCCCATATGTCTGCTGATGGGAGTTTCCATCTTTTTCTTTCGCACCAGGGCAACATGATCCCTGATGCGGTGGAAAAAGGGCCTCTTCGTCTTACCGACATAGAATGCATGACAGGAGCATTGCATGATGTAAACAACACCTATTGATTGGCAGTTGGCCGCAAAATAGGGTTTGTATTTATGTCCATTCGGAAGTACACATGTAGCCGATGCATATATATATCTGCAGAATGCACACTTGTGGCATGGGCGTGTACCTAGCAGACTAGCAGGGATAGATGTACGACTGGAGTGATGACTCCTGACCAGCTTATCACGGAGCGAGCTGGACCTGCGAAAGGTAATTTGAGGGTGAGAATCTAGATGTTTAGACACTAATTCATCACCCATGAGCAAATACCAATGTCTTTGAAGGATGGTCCTTATTTGTTGGTGATGTCCAGAGAAGCGGGTAATTATTCTGGTACCCGGGTTTGGTTTAGGTAATTTCGGGTCATGAAGTAAAGAACCTCTGGTTTTGGTCTTTACTCTGGCAAATGCCCTTTTTAGACACTTGTTACTATAGCCTCTATCACGGAAACGTTTTTGTAGTGAATTTGCCTCTTGGATGAAGTCCTCATCAGAGCTACAGTTCCTCCTAAGTCTGAGGTATTGTCCATAGGGGATGCTGGATTTGAGAGGTTCAGGATGGGAGCTGGATGCATGAAGCAAAGCATTCCCTGCCGTGGGTTTCCTAAATAAAGAAGTACCTATAGTGCCGTCTGGTTGAATAAAAATGTGGACATCAAGAAAAGAAATTCTTGTCTGACTGGTTTCAAAAGTAAATTTAAGGTTGAAATCATTGGTCTTAAGGCTATTAAGGGAGGTGATCAAATCAAGATGGGGTCCAGTCCAGATGAACATAATGTCGTCTATGAAACGACGCCAAAATGGGATATGTTCCAAATGGTGCTGGATCCCATCTTGATGAAAGAGGTTGCGCTCCCACCCCCCCAGGTACAGGTTTGCATAAGAGGGGGCACACTTGGTCCCCATAGCAACCCCCTGCACCTGGAGGTAGTGGGAGCAACCAAAGAGAAAAATGTTATTGGTGAGGATGAACCTCAAAAGATCCAAAATAAATTGATTGTAGTGAGGCCTTGCCTCAATGCATCCAGATAAGAAGCCCTCGACAACTCCCACCCCATGGGCATGGGGGATGGAGTTGTATAGGGCCTCAACATCCAACGATACCAGCCAAGACCCCTCAGGCACAGAAATGCCATCGAGGGATCTGAGCAAGTCGCTGGTGTCTTGTAGATATGAAGATAGACCTTCAACGTGTGGTCTAAGGTAGTCATCGACCATCTCACTGGCTTTTTCAGTGAGAGACCCATTACCGGACACAATGGGGCGTCCAGGGGGTGGGGATACATTTTTGTGGATTTTGGGCAAGGCATACATGGTTGGGGTACGTGGGCAAGTGACATTAAGGAATTCCCAGGTTTTTTTAGTAATAAGTCCAGTGTGATAGGCGGAACCTATTAATCTCTGATATAGAGAGGTAGTGAGGTTCAGATGGTCTAATGAGACCTTTCTGTACCATTGTTTGTTGTTAAGTATGTTAAGTACCATGCATTCATATTGAGTGACATCCATTACAACAAGGTTTCCGCCCTTGTCGGAGGGCTTGATTATAATTTCCGAACATTGCTGTAAAGAGGCAAGAGCCGCTTTCTGGGTAGATGTCAAATTGGTTTGGGATGGGTTAACCCATTTTGTTTCTGTTATTTCCTTAGTCACTTGACTGGTGAAGGCCCATACATTAGGGTTCCCCTGAAGGGTGGGGAACATTCGTGATCTGGGTTTATACTCCCTTTGAACCGATGTAGTGGGAATGATATTAGGTCTAAGGCCAGTGGATGGTGATGTAGATGGATCAAAGTTAGACTCCAAGAGTTCAGCTGCCGATAGGTCGTCGTCATTGATATGGCCTTCTTCCCAGAGTTCCATTAACTCCTCAACTGCCTTAATATCAGCAATGGACATGTTTTGCCACAGAGGGTTGTCAAAGTTGGTAGTGTGAATAGCAGGTTTAGGTTTGTCAAATAAAATTTTTAACATCAGCATTCTAGAGAAGAGGTTGATGTCTTTAATAAGTTCGAATGCGTCAATGTTTTGAGTTGGGCAAAAAGATAGGCCGAGTTCAAGAACTGAAATTTGATCCTTAGACAGTTGAACAGACGAAAGATTGATTATTTGGAAACCGTCCTGGGTGTTGGTGGAATTGTTGGATTTTTGTTGGTCCACCTTCTGGAATCTGGAACTGGCTGGCTGAAAGTTTGTGTCGGACAGAAATCCCCCTGTAAAATACCAGAGCCTATATCATTCATCAATGATGTAGAGGCTCCCAATGGGGCAACAGGGTCAATGGGATTCAAACAGGCTTCGGTATGATGATCCATAAGTGCATTTTTAGCTAGTGTAGCACGTGTATTCATCTGACTTTTGGGAAACGCCCCCCGTTTGGAAGCATTGGTGGAGGCTGAACCCCTACCAGCTTTGGATTGGAACATCCCATGAATCTTGGGGCCTGTAGTTACACCTGCCATCTGGATGGCCGGAGTGGAAGGCATAGATGAATCAGAATCCGTACAATCGGTGGTAGAATCACGTGGATTGGACTGATTAGAGTTGGTATTTCTATTTTTATTTTTGTTGACGATGCTTGGTCGTTTACGGCCTTTGTTGGTCGCTGCCCAGTTATAGGCTTGGCCATTATCAAAAGCCAACTTATCACGGATGAATTTCTTGTCTTTGTTTTTTAATAAGGTGGATACATAAGCCTCCAAATCCTTATTCAAAGCAAGTTCTTTGGTAGGGAAGATTTCATCTGCAATGACGAGGCTATTATCTTTATATAGATCCTCGATTTCTAGATCTAGGGCCGGGACATATTCATAGTGCACTCTATCTTCCAGGTACAAAAGGCATCATTCAGTATGGAAGGTTGTGTCAGAATAGTACTGCAAATCGAAACTGAGTATTGCAGCATGAGCTGCTTTTTGAATTTTTACCGTGCCTTGTGTCCAATTTAAAAAAAAATTGTTTGGAGTTGGGCTTACATATTATTTCTACCTAAACCTTTAATGGCTAAACTGATCCCTCAAAGTTAATCCTAAAACCCGACTTCAGGCAGATTTGTTTAATTGTGTTGTAAAGCGCTAAGCAAACTGTTGGCGCTATATAAATCCTGTATAATAATAATAATAATTATTATTTTGTTGAGTGGGGAAGTGTTTGGGCCTCTACTAGGGAGACATCCTCTGAGGCCTCGTACACACCACCGGATCTATCCGCTGGGATTTATCCGCAGATCAGTTCCAGCGGATAGATCCGGTGGTGTGTACGTCCGAGCGGATATTTTTCCGCGGATATATTTCCGGCCGATGGATTTCCAGCGGATAAAAATTTCTTAGCATGCTAAGAAATCTATCCGCTGGAATCCTGTCCAGCGGATTGATCCGGTGGTCTGTACAGACTCACCGGATCAATCCGTCCGCTCCTCTCCCTCGCATGCGTCGTAATGATTCGACGCATGCGTGGAAGTCTTTATCTTCCAACGTCGCCGCGTCATCATCGCCGCGACGGCGCGACACGTCACCGCGGATGGATTCCGCGCGGATTTCGATCTGATGGTTAGTACAACCATCAGATCAAAATCCGCCAGAGGATTTATCCGCGGGAACGGTCCGGAGGACCGTTTCAAGCGGATAATCCTCTCGTGTGTACGGGGCCTTAGGGCTCTTTCCCACGAGCGGCCCGTTCAGGTCCACCTGACATTTTTTTAGGGGGACCTGAACGGGCGCTTCGTGATCCTCTATGGAGCCGCGGATGTCAGCGGTGACATGCCCGCTGACATCCGACCCGATCCGATACGCCAAAGTGTGACGGAGGAAAAACCTACTTTTCCATCTGTCTGGCGGATCGGATCGGGTGAACACGGACAGACGGTCCGTGTTCATCCGATCCCCCCATAGTGGAGAGCGGAGAAAAGACAGGGCGGTCCCTGCACAGTGTCATCCGCGGGGATCAACGGAGCGATCCCTGCTGAGCAAGCGGAGGTTCACGGGGCGGATCATTACTGATCCGCCCTGTGTGAAAGGGGCCTTACTGTCGGGACAGAAAGTGATGGGAAATCTCTCCACTGGGACCACATAAAAACAAAACCACATCTATATAGAGTAGAGTGCGGAAGGGTTAGACCCAGTGGCGGCTGGTGCTCAAATTTTTTTGGGGGGGCGCAAACAAACTGAAAAATGTAGGAAAAAAAAAATCAAATGCAGCCACTGTACCCCAAATGTTGCCACTGTACCCCCGGTCATCTGCCCGGCACTTACATTGTCCCGGGTGGGCAGCAGGTGACTGCGGCAGGCGGCGAGCGGTGTCCGGTGTTCGTGTCCTTTAGCATGAGATCTGTGGGCCAGATCCACAGCCCCGCAGCGCAACGTAACTTAACAGATTTAAGTTACACTGCCGCAAATTTCCTAAGTTAGGTATCGATCCACAACACACTTACCTGGAAATTTGCGGCGGTGTAACTCAAATCCGTCCGGCGCAAGGCGTTCCTAATCTAATGGGGCGAGTTCCATTTAAATTAGGCGCGCTCCCGCGCCGGACGTACTGCGCATGCTTGTGACGCAAATTTCCCGACGTGCTTTGCGCGACGTGACGTCATTTTTTGATCGGCGCGTAGCGTATTTCCGTATTCCCGTACGGCTTACGCAATCGACGTAAAATTTCAAAATTCGACGCGGGAAGGACGGCCATACTTTACACAGCAGTACGCCTGCTGTGTAAAAGTAGGGCTGGTTTACAAAAGTGTAACTAAGCAACGGGAAACTAACGTAGCGGCGACGTAGCGAACGCGAAAAAGCTTTGAGGATCGACGTAACTCCTCATTAGCATACCCGACGCGTAATTTCGACGATGAATGCCCCCAGCGGCGGTCGCGGTACTGCATCTTAAGTTTTCGGCAGTGTAAAACTATTACACCTGCCGGATCTTCTGTCTATCTCTTGGAAACTGATTCTGTGGATCAGTTCCAAAGATAGAAACAGGGATACGACGGCGTAACAGCAGATCCGCCTGCGTATCTCTTTTGAGGATCTGGCCCTGTGAGTTTTCTCATGGTTTCCAGCCTGGAGGAGAGATGTGGGGTATTGACCCCGCATCTCTCCATAAAGAGGACCTGTCACGATAGATTCCTATTACAAGGGATGTTTACAAAAATGTAAAGAAAGTGTAAAAATAAAGTAAAAAAAAAATATATATTTTTTTTAATGCCCCTGTCCCCGGTATGTCACGCTCAGAAGCGAACACACACACGTAAGTCCCGCCCACACATGTAAACACCGTTCAAACCACACATGTGAGGTATCGCCGTTGGGGTTAGAGTGCACGCAACAATACATGTTGGGTATCTATTTACTCGGCATAACATCATCTTTCACATTATACAAAAAAATTGGGCTAACTTTACTGTTTTATTTTATAAAAAAAAAAAGGCGTTGGAAAAATGATTGCGCAAATACTGTGCGAGATAAAAAGTTGCAATGACCGCCATTTTATTCCCTAGGGTGTCTTCTAAAAAAAAAACATATATAATGTATGGGGGTTCTGCGTAATTTTCTAGCAAAAAGATTATGATTTTTACAGGTAGGAGAGGAGTGCCAGAATTGGCCCGGTATGAAAGTGGTTAAAAAGCTAGTAAGAAATTTATCGCAGCGGTTGCCATTTTTGTTCATCTCACTTTACAGTAGCCATAATGTTTGAACCAAATACAGCATCTTAAAATTTGGTGTCTCAAGTGGAAATATTACTACGATCCTGCTAAAGCAGGGGTCTGCAACCTTTAAGACATAAAGAGCCACTTGGACCCGTTTCCGAATGAAAAAAAAAACTGGGAGCCGCAAAACCATTGCGACATTTAAAACAAATATAACACTGCTAATTGATATTTTACAGTATTGCATTTGCTGGGCATGTGGAGGTGGAATCTTATCTGATATTGTCAAGATTCCACCTCCACATGCCCAATATCGGATAAGATTCCACCTCCACATGCCCAATATCGGATAAGATTCCACCTCCACATGCCCAATATCGGATAAGATTCCACCTCCACATGCCCAATATCGGATAAGATTCCACCTCCACATGCCCAGCAAATGCAATCATCATCATCATTACAAAATCATCAGCCCCCCTCACCATCATCATTACAAAATCATCAGCCCCCCTCACCATCATCATTACAAAATCATCAGCCCCCCTCACCATCATCATTACAAAATCATCAGCCCCCCTCACCATCATCATTACAAAATCATCAGCCCCCCTCACCATCATCATTACAAAATCATCATCCCCCCCTCACCATCATCAGCCCCCCACCATCATCATTACAAAATCATCAGCCCCACCATCATTAATTACATCACCATCAGCCCCCCCCCTCACCATCATCAGCCCCCCCCCACCATCATCATTACAAAATCATCATCCCCCCTCACCATCATCATCATCAGCCCCCCCCCCACCATCATCATTACAAAATCATCAGCCCCCTCACCATCGCAAGCCAGCCGACACCATCATCATCATAAAAAAATCATCAGCTCCCCTCACCATCGCAAGCCAGCCGCCACCATCATCATCATCATTAAAAAATCATGCCAGTCCCCACCATCATAAAAAAATCATGCCAGCCCCCACCATCATAAAAAAATCATGCCAGCCCCCACCATCATCATAAAAAAATCATGCCAGCCCCCACCATCATCATAAAAAAATCATGCCAGCCCCCACCATCATCATTAAAAACTCATGCCAGCCCCCACCATCATCATAAAAAAAATCATGCCAGCCCCCATCATCATCATTAAAAAATCATGCCAGCCCCCACCATCATCATTAAAAAATCATGCCAGCCCCCACCATTATCATCATCATAAAAAAATCATCAGCTCCCCTCACCATCGCAGGTCAGCCCCCCCCCCCCATGGGGGGGGGGGCTGGCTTGCGATGGTGAGGGGAGCTGATGATTTTTTAATGATGATGATGGTGGGGGGGGGGGGGCTGGCTTGCGATGGTGAGGGGAGCTGATGATTTCTTAATGATGATTCATCATTAAAAAATCATCAGCTCCACTCACCATAGCAAGCCAGCCCCCCCCCCCCCCTCCCACCATCATCATCATTAAAAATAATTAGCTCCCGTCACCATCGCAAGGCAGCCCCCTCATTGTAAGCCCCTCACAGCCTTACTGTTAACACTGTGCTGTGTCACGATGCTCCCCCACACTGGCGCGCTGACAAATGTCCCGCCCTCCTCCTCTAGACCAGCTTGTGTGACAGACAGCACACTGGCTCTATCACACAAGCTAGTCTGCTAGGAGGAGGAGGGCGGGACATTTGTCACAGCGCGCCCGAACTGTTAACTCCGGGATCGCTGTGTAAAGTCCTCCGCTGGCCGCAAAAGGTGTCCCGGAGCCGCGGCAAAGGTTTAAAAGAGCCGCATGCGGCTCCGGAGCCGCGGGTTGCCGACCCCTGTGCTAAAGCAACAGATATGTTTTTCCAATTGGTCTTTTTACCCTGAATAGGAAACAGTTTTTTGGTTGCCGTGGCTGTAAATGTTTTCACAAGCATAAGGTCATTTATTTTGCTCGCTGAGCTATTTTAAAGTTAATAATCAGTAATAGAAAATGACATTCTTTTTCTTTTTGTTCTGTATATTTCATCCTTTGGCTATTTCCTGTGTTCCCGGAAAAAATTATGTCACTGAAAATCTTGGAAGATTAGAATGACCACAGTGTTTTTCTCTGACCATTCGATTGGCATGCATTGAGATCCTAGGGTGTGTTATGCCTTTTTAGTTTATTATTTTATGTTTTGTTATATAATATTGGGATAACTCTGATAAAAAACCTTTTTCTAGTTTCAGTTTAACTTCCAACTTCTTCCTTTGCCCGTAACTTGGCCTTCTCCTGAGCCTCGCTTATTTACAGTACCCTGCAGTGTTTTAGCTTAAAGTGATTGTAACGCTTTGTGTGTATTTTTTGTTATTTATGCTATTTAAATAACAAACACATTATACTTGCCTACTCTGTGTAATGGTTTTGCACAGAGCAGCTCCTGGCTCCTCCCCTCCACCAAGTGCCCCCACAGCAAGCTGCTTGACATGGGGGCACTTGTGCATTCTCGTTCCCTAGCCGTGTCCGTAAAGCCTCGTACACATGATAGGTTAACCAGAGGACAACGGTCTGAAGGACCGTTGTCTTAGGTTAACCGATGAAGCTGACTGATGGTCCGTCACGGCTACACACCATAGGTTAAATAACCGATCGTGTCAGAACGCGGTGACGTAAAACACAACGACGTGCTGAAAAAAACAAAGTTCAATGCTTCCAAGCTTCCGTCGAATTGATTCTGAGCATGCGTGGATTTTTAACCGATGGACGTGCCTACTAACGATCGGTTTTGACCTATCGGTTAGGAATCCATAGGTTAATTTTAAAGCAAGTCAGCTTTTTTTTAACCTATGGTTAAACAACCTATGGGGCCCACACACGATCGGTTTTGACCGATGAAAACGGTCCTTCAAATCGCGCCAAAACGCACTACGTTGAAGTCTATTGACCCAAAACAGTGCCGCTTTGCGAATACTGCAACTGCTGACTTTTAGCCTTGCGGCTTCACATCCTGGTTCCCTACTGCGCATTCGCAACTCGCGCTGCATGATCTCACTAGTCCTTGCTGTCTTTTGGGACCTGTGTGTCTCCCAGAAGACAGCAGGGGGGACGGAGGAGGCGGCACCGTAAGTGGCGTAGATACCCGTGGGTGGCTCGGCTATCTATGCCCGGAAGTGGGAGCAAAGTACCTGTATTACACAGGTATCTGCTCCCTGCTCCCCCCTGAAAGGTGGTAAATTTGAGTTTTCCGAAAAGTGTTAAGTTCGCTTTTTGAGTGGAACTCCGCTTTAACATGATAAAACTTTTATATGAGATTTTTTTGTGATTTGGTTTAGGCCCACTTTAATGATTTTGATTTGTGACATCAATAAAACATGAAGGTCGTTGGGCAGATCCACAACAATATCCTACATAATAAAACCGTTTATGCATAACTTGTACATAGACTTCTAAATGGCAATATTCAAATGCATTATCATAAATATTTCAGGCAATGAGATATAAGACCATTTCTTCAGTCCTCCTTTAAACCTCCCATGGGGAACATTGACATTTTGAAAATATTATTTATCAGATGCACAGCAGTTTATTTGTGGTCTTTCTGGCCAGCATAATAAATCATGGGTGTGTCCCAAAGAAGCAGTAAAACTAAAACACAACTTTTTTAACCGCTTGACCTCCGGGAAACATTTTTCATGACCAGTCCACTTTTTGCGTTACTTTAACCGCTTGCCGACCGCCGCACACACATATACGTCGGCAGAAGGGCTCGTACAGGCAAATGGGCGTACCTGTACGTCCCTTTGAATTTGCCGCCGTGCGGGTGCACGCACCCCGCGGGGTGCGTGCCCCCGGGTCCCGCAAACTCGAAGTTCGCCGGCGGACCGCGATCGTGAAACGGAGAAGCAGAACGGGGAGATGCCTTTGTAAACCAGGCATTTCCCTTTTTTGCCTAGTGACATGACAGCATAGGGGGGGGTCCGCGGAGCGAAGTTGTTGAGTGGGGGGGGTCCGCGGAGCGAAGTTGTTGAGCGGGGGGGGGGATTCCGTGGATCTGAGTTGTTGAGCGGGGGGGGTCCGCGGAGCGAAGTTGTTGAGCGGGGGGGGGGGGGATTCCGTGGATCTGAGTTGTTGAGCGGGGGGGGGGATTCCGTGGATCTGAGTTGTTGAGCGGGGGGGGGGATTCCGTGGATCTGAGTTGTTGAGCGGGGGGGGTACACAGATTAAAGTTGTGGGGGGGCCGCAGATCTAAGTTGTTGCACGGGGGGGCGCAGATCAGAGTTGATGAGCGGGGGGGGGGGTTCCGTGGGATTTAACGTGAATCGCGGGACATGTGTATGTGTATACTGTGTGTGTGTATACTTTGTGTCTGTGTGTGTGTATACTTTGTGTTTGTGTGTGTATACTGTATGTGTGTGTGTGTGTGTGTGTGTGTGTGTGTGTGTGTATACTGTGTTGCCCCATAATCTATTGCCTGGGGGCCCCAAAATCTCATATTGCCCGGGGGCCCCATGAGGTGTCAGTCCGCCCCTGATAGATGCCTCTCATGTCAGTGGTAGTAGCCCACCCCCCCCCCCACAGTTAGAATCACTACCTAGGACACACTTAACCCCTTGGTCACCCCCTAGTGTTTAACCCCTTCCCTGTCAGTGTCATTTATACAGTAATCAGTGGTTGTTTATAGCACTGATTACTGTATAAATGACAGTGGTCCAAAAATAGTGTCAAAAGTGTCCGATGTGTCCGCCATAATGTCGCAGTCCTGATAAAAATCGCTGATCGCCGCCATTACTAGTAAAATAATTAAATAATATAAAAATGCTATAAATCTATCCCCTATTTTGTAGGCGCTATAACTTTTGCGCAAACCAATCAAAATACGATTATTGCGATTTTTTTACCAAAAATATGTAGAAGAATACGTATCGGCCTAAACTGAGGAAGAATATTTTTTTTACATATATATTTATTATAGCAAAAAATATTGCTTTTTTTACAAAATTGTCGCTCTATTTTTGTTTATAGCGCAAATAATAAAAACCGCAGAGGTGATCAAATACCACCAAAAGAAAGCTCTATTTGTGGGAAAAAAAGGACGCCAATTTTGCTTGAGTACAGCATCGCCCAGCATCACAGAGCAGATTGAAACAATGGATAAATCTCAAGTGATAGATTGGGTGACACTAATACCTGACGGAATTTTTTCATCGGATATTCCGACCGTGTGTATGCCCCATCTGACTTTTTCCGTCGTGAAAGTCAACAGGCAATTCCACAAAAATATATGGAGAGGAGGCTCTTGTTCGATCACAGGGGATATATGGGGACCAGTCTACGGGAATAGCAAAATGACTTCCAAATTCACATGTGCTGGACATAGACAACATATGTCCGATTTATGGGCCAACATAGCCTCCACTATAGACACAGTGCTGGTCCAAGGATTTTCAACACCCTAGGCTAAACCTCATTTTGCTGCCCCCTTTGGCTCCACCCCTGACTCAATCCCCTTTGCCTTGCCCATGTACACCCCACCTTTTCAATTAAGCGCCCGTCGAATGCAGCCTCACCAGCGCCTATCAATTCAACCTCACCAGCGCCCATCAAATGCAGCCTGCCAGCGCCCATCAAATGCAGCCTGCCAGCGCCCTTCAAATGCAGCCTGCCAGCGCCCATCAAATGCAGCCTGCCACCCCACATTAATTGGCGCCTACCAGCCCCCAATAATTGGTGCCTACCAGCCCCCATTAATTTGTGCCTACCAGCCCCCATTAATTGGAGCCTACCAGCCCCCATTAATTGGAGCCTACCAGCCCCCATTAATTGGAGCCTACCAGCCCCCATTTATTGAAGCCTACCAGCCCCCATTAATTAGAGCCTACCAGCCCCCATTAATTGGCGCCTACCAGCCCCTATTAATTGTAGCCTACCAGCCCCCATTACTTGGAGCCTACCAGCCCCTATTTATTGGAGCCTACCAGCCCCCATTAACTGGAGCCTACCAGCCCCCATTAACTGGAGCCTACCAGCCCCCATTAACTGGAGCCTACCAGCCCCCATCAATGCAGCCTACCAGTGCCCATCAATGTAGCCTACCAGTGCCCATCAATGAATGTTTGCTTGCTTCCATTCATTCGGGAGTCAGGACACAGTCCTCTGCCACTGCTGCACCTCTGACACTATGGCCCGGATTCTCAAAGGACTTACGACGGTGTAGCGCTATGTACGCCGTCATAAGTCTGAATCCGACCCGTCGTATCTATGCGCCTGATTCTTAGAATCAGTTACGCATAGATATCCATTAGATCCGACCAGCGTAAGTCTCTTACGCCGTCGGATCTTAACTGCATTTTTTTTTGACCGCTAGGTGGCGCTTCCGTCGAATTCCACGTCGAGTATGCAAATTAGCTAGATACGCGAATTCCCGAACGTACGCGCGGCCGACTCAGTAAAGTTACGACGTTTACGTTAGGCTTTTCCTGGCGTAAAGTTGCCCCTGCTATATAAGGCGCAGCCAATGTTAAGTATGGCCGTCGTTCCCGCGTCGAAATTTTAAAAAGTTACGTCGTTTGCGTAAGTCGTCCGTGAATGGGGCTGGACGTCATTTACGTTAACGTCAAAACCAATGACATCCTTGCGGCGTACTTTGGAGCAATGCACACTGGGAAATTCCACGGACGGCGCATGCGCCGTTCCGCAAAAACGTCAATCACGTCGGGTCACAGTAGTTTTACATAAAACACGCCCCCCTGATACAAATTTGAATTAGGTGGGCTTACGCCGGCCAATTTACGCTACGCCGCCGCAACTTACGGAGCAAGTGCTTTGAGAATACAGCACTTGCCCGTCTAAGCTGCGGCGGCGTAACATAAATCGGATACGTTACGCCGCCGCAGAGATACGCCGCTGGACGTGAATCTGGGCCTATGTGTGAACGGAGCTGTGGCTGCCTGCTGATGCTGAGACTTGGTTGCTTGCTGCAGAGAGATTAAAGAGTAGGAACACCAGTGGCCAGGCACCCTAGGCAGCAGTGCGCCCTAGGCGGCTGCCTAGTTTGCCTAGTTGTAGCACCGGCCCTGTATAGACACAGAATAATGCAGGGGCACAAGCAACTAGTCGGCATGGTACTGTCATATAATGACCACTGTCAGAACAAGGAGAGTAGGTGCCATTATACTAGAAAAAATGGGCAATCACAAGCAAAAATTTCCGTATCTAAATCAAAAACTTTCAGGCAATCACAAATGGCCAGTCAGAGTTGGTATCTCAGAGCATATACTAATATCTCCGAAACCCGCCTCGGACCAGCAGTCGGTGGATAAATCACTTTTGCTTCCTGAGTAATCTGCAGTTTTCTACTTCTATAGCAAAGAAAAAAATAAATAAAGCTGTACAAATTCAGGAACTCGGATCACAGCTCTGGATAAAATGTATTTTAATACAATGGACTGGATGTTTTAACTGCAGTCCAAGCTGTGAAAGGCTCAGCGGAAACGTATTACTTTAATTAGAAAAGTGTTGAAACACTTTTTTTTTTTTCTTAGAAAGAAATTTCCTTTAAGAACCGGCTCTCAAGGGATGCTAACGAAGTGAAATTAGTGTCAGCCAATCAGCTAGTCAATGGTTACGGCAATAATGTGAAAGAGCTGAATTATGTGCATTCTGTTCTTCAGCCGCTTATTAAATCTATTTATCTAATTCCTCTGCAGTAAAGCATTTCCTGGCCCACACTGCTTTGATTTCTAAAAGTTTGTTAAAGAAATTGCTTATGTCACTTAAATCCCACTTAAAGCGAAGTTCCACCCAAAAGTGGAACTTCCGCTTAATCCACTCCTCGCCCTCTTACATGTCACATTTGGCATGTCATTTTCTTGGGGGGGGGGGGCTTCAGGAGGAGTGGGACTTCCTGTCCCACTTCCTCCTTCCGCCCAGGGACCACTAAGGCGATACGTCATATCGCCTTTTAGCGGCCCCTCCCTGTAGGCGATCACCTGGGACACGTGACAGGTCCCAGGCGATCGCCTGTCCTATCAGGGGGCGCTACGCCGTTCGCGCATGCGCAGTGAGTGCCCGGCCGTGAAGCCGAAAGCTGTCACGGCCGGGTGCCCACAGTTGCAGTGGGCAACGAAGCTCCCAGCGGCACGTCGCTGGACCGTGGAACAGGTAAGTGTATGTTTATTTTAAAGCCAGCAGCTACACTTTTTGTAGCTGCTGACTTTTAATAAACATAAAAAAAGCCTGGAACACCCCTTTAACTGCTCTCAAAAGACTCAGAAAATGAGCCAACACGTATTGTTAAAATGTTTTCTTTATTAAAGTATAACTTGTAGAAATAGAAATTACTTGTAACTTCTGTGCTTAGATAGCTGGATTCAGGTAGGGTTACGCCGGCGTATCAGTAGATACGCCGTCGTAACTCTGAATCTACGCCGGCGTAAATTTAAGCGTATTCTGGAAACCAGATATGCTTAAATTAGGCTAAGATACGAGCGGCGTAAGTCTCCTACGCCGTCGTATCTTAGGGTGCAATTTTTCCGCTGGCCGCTAGGTGGCGCTTCCGTTGAGTTCGGCGTAGAATATGTAAATGACTAGATACGCAGATTCACGAACGTACGTGCGCCCGGCGCATTTTTTTTACGTCGTTTACGTATGGCTTTTTCCGGCATAAAGTTAGTCGAACAAATAGCTGGCCTAGTCAATGTTAAGTATGGCCGTCGTTCCCACGTCGAAATTTGAACATTTTACGTTGTTTGCGTAACTCGTGAATGGGGCTGGACGTAATTTACGTTCACGTCGAAACCAATACGTCCTTGCGGCATACTTTGGAGCAATGCACACTGGGATATGTACACGGACGGCGCAAAAAAAAACGTCAATCACGTCAGGTCACATAACATTTACATAAAACACGCCCCCTCATCCTCATTTGAATTAGGCGCGCTTACGCCGGCCCATTTACGCTACGCCACCGTAACTTAGGAGGCAAGTGCTTTGTGAATACAGCACTTGCCTCTCTGACTTACGGCGGCGTAGCGTAAATACGATACGCTACGCCGCCTCAAAGACCTGAATCTAGCTAAGAATGTTTAAAACACTGTATATAGCTGGTTGCTAAGGAGGGGCCCGGGAAGCCGGCTGCCACATCCTTAACAACCGACGAGTCTTCAGCTGTCAGCTCAATGTAAAAAAAATTAAAAATTGCCGGCAAATAAAATGAATCGCAAACAAAGCAAGGGGAACACTGCACACCTCAGGACCACAGAAGGTGCAAGAGGGATGAAAGGCGGCCTCATCCCTGGCTCCTCCCGATAAGTCACGTCCCTGATGACTTAGTCATAGTCTATGTCTAAGCCTCAGGGGCAGGGCGAAACGTGTCAGTGTGTGTCTTATCGGGAGGAGCTGGGGCTGCGTTTCATCCTGCTTGCACATTGAGAGATTCTGGGGTGTGTGGCATTCTCCCTCTCAAGTTACATAAAAATAAATCCTCCGACTGACCCTCAATGCAGACGGTGTGCATCCAGGGTAAACCTTTCTGCTGATTTCTGGACACACAAAGTGGCTGCAGCTATTCACCCAGTTTGTATGTGGCCATTGTGGTGCTGCATCCACAGGCATGGGCGTCCGCTCCATAGGGCAAGAGGGGGCAATTGACCCCCCCCTGGAAAATCGAGAAGGTGTTGAAGAGTTTTGCAGCCGCGGGCTGTCTGAGGGGTCTGTATTAAAGGGGGGGTATGTGCTGAAGGGGGGTTCATCTGTGCTGAAGGGGGGGTCTGTGCTTAAAGGGGGTCCATCTGTGCTGAAGGGGGGTCTGTGATGAATGGAGGGGTCTGTGCGGAATGGGGGGGGTCTGTGCTGAAGGGGGGTCCATCTGTGCTGAATGGAGGGGTTTGTGCAGAATGGGGGTCCATCTGTGCTGAATGGAAGGGTTTGTGCAGAATGGGGGGTCTGTGCTGAAGGGGGGTCCATCTGTGCTGAATGGAGAGGTCTGTGCTGAAGGGGTGGTCTGTACATTCTCTAGGCTATATTTATATAGGCATGGAGTGAAGGTGAATTAAGAGCTATTTCACACTGCCAGCTGGCCGTATTATCGGTAAAGCGGTGCTTTACCATCGTTTTAGCTGCACTATTCGGTCGCTAGCGTGGTGCTTTTAGCCCCCGCTAGCGTTTGAAGAAAGGGTTAAATGCGACTGTGTATCGCTGCTGCCGAAGCGCCACTCCCTGAAAATATTTCAGCGGACGCCCATGTCCACAGGCAGCGTTTAGCAGCCTCTGAGTGCAGCAGATAATGTGCCCCAGGCCGCCGGTGTGATTGTAGCCTTAACCACTTGCCAAGCGCTGCACGCCGATATACGTCGGCGGAATGGCAGCGGTAGGCAAATGGACGTACCTGTACATTCCCTTTAAGAAGCCATGTGGCGGGCATGCGCGCGCCCAACGCACTCTCCTTGACCGCGCCCCGCCTTATTGATGTTTCGTCGGCGGCCCGCGTTCGTGTCACGGAGCAGCTGAACGGGGGGATGCCAATGTAAACAAGGCATTTCCCTGTTCTGCCTTGTGACAGGACACTGATCTACTGCTCCCTGTAATCGGGAGCAGTGATCATTGTGGTTTCACATGTAGCCCAGCCCCCTCTGTTAGAATCACTCCCTAGGACACACTTAACCCCTTCCTCGCCCCCTAGTGGTTAAACCCTTCCCTGCCAGTGTCATCTACACAGTAATCAGTGCATTTTTATAGCACTGATCACTGTATAAATGACACTGGTCCCAAAATAGAGTCAAAAGTGTCCACTATAAAGTCCCGATAAAAATCACAAATCGCTGCCATAACTAGTAAAAAAATAAATAATAAAAATGCCATAAAACTATCCCCTATTTTGTAGACGCTATAACTTTTGCGCAAACCAATCAATATAGGCTTATTGCGAATATTTTTTTTTTTTTACCAAAAATATGTAGAATAATACGTATCGGCCTAAACTGAGGAAAATATATATTTTTTTATATTTTTGGGGGATAGTTATTTTTTTTTATTTTTTTTATTGGCGCTCCTTTTTTGTTTATAGCGCAAAAAATACCACCAAAAGGAAGCTCTATTTGTGGGGGAAAAAATGACTTTTGCTTGAGTGCAACATCGAATGACCGCGCAATTGTCTGTTAAAGCGACGCAGTGCCAAATTGCAAAAAATGGCCCGGTCATTGGGCAGCAATCTGAAGTGGTTAAAGAAGACTTTTAGCTGGCCTCAGGTATGCGGGCGCATCCTTGCGGCGGCGTAGCGTATCGTATTTACACTACGCCGCCGTAAGTTAGCAAGGCAAGTACTGTATTCACAAAGTACTTGCCTGCTAAGTTACGGCGGCGTAGCGTAAATGGGGCCGGCGTAAGCGCGCCTAATTCAAATGAGGATGTGGGGGGCGTGTTGTATGTAAATTAACTGTGACCTGACGTGATTGACGTTTTTTAAGAACGGCGCATGAAAATGCCTTACGTAAACGGCGTATCTGTACTGCGTCGGCCGGGCGTATGTTCGTGAATCGGCGTATCTAGTGATTTACATATTGTACGCCGACCGCAATGGAAGCGCCACCTAGCGGCCAGCCTAAAAATTACACTTTAAGATACGAGGGTGTAAGACACTTACGCCGCTCGTATCTTAGCCTAATTTTAGCGTATCTGGTTACCAGAATACGCTTAAATTTGCGTCGGCGCAGATTCAGACTTAGGCTGGCGTATCTACTGATACGCCGGCCTAAGTCTTTCTGAATCTGCCTAATATATTTTAAAGGGTGCTGAGAAAGTGAAACCCCACACACCACTGTCCCTGAGTCTGAAAGATATTTATTTGATCAATAAAGTCTGAATAAAAAATTTCAGGGGCCTTAAATTCTCTCTTTACCAGTGCTTGATAAGCTGTTGGAGGTGGAGGATGTACTCTGGGGAATAAAGGAAAGCTAAACCCTTCTATTCATTGCAGCCAAGAAATCTGGCATCTTAGCCTTTGTTGAAGTTGTCATAGTGCTTCACATGTGATCAGTTATGACACCAGCCATTTGATGGCTTGGCAATTCGGTTGAGAGCCTAAGCAACTGTGACAGTTATCATTCACGGCATGCCTTGAATGTAGTTGAGTTGGAAAAAAGTGAAAGGGGAACTAAAGTCACTCCACAGTAAGGCTTCATTTCCATGGACGTTTTTACAGCCACTTTTTTTAGCCTTTTTTACAGCTTAAAAACGCCTGTCCATGTTTTTTTCTTTTTTCTTTTTATCTTTGAGCTGGAGCTCAAAAACACAGCGGTAGTGTTTTTTTGCGTTTTTGCGCGTTTTTGAGCGTTTTTGCGCGTTTTTTAACTTCTGGCCTTTTTACAGCTCTAGGGCAGGAGCTTCAGAACGCACTGGTCCTGTTTTTTTTTTTGCAGCTTAAAAACGGCTCAGCCATCTACAGGTCAAAAACGTCATGGTGGGCATGAGGCCATAGACTAACATGGAGAGCCGTTTTTAAGCTGCAAAAAAAGCTCAGAAAAGTGGCTGTAAAAACGTCCATGGAAATGAAGCCTTAAGGTTAAGAAGGCTTAAAAGGGGTTGTAAACCCTCATGTTTTTTCACCTGAAAGCGGAGCTCCGCCGAAAAAAATAAATGAAATAATAAACATTAAAAAGGCTGGAACTCCGCTTTAAGTGAGGCAATATCGCTTAATTTATCTGCATGTAGTTGTATATTCTTCTTGTGTTCCCATAGGCCTTCTCGTGGGGCTGTAGTCTCTAACCCTATACTGGTAGGTTAACCACTTAAGGACCCATTCATGCCAATATACTTTGGCAGAATGGCACGGCTGGGCACATCCACGTACAGGTACGTGGCCCTTTAAGCCCAGTCGTGGGGTCGCGCAGGCGCGTGCACGTGACCCAGTCCGAAGCTCCGTGACCGTGGCCACGGGACTCGCGGACCCGATCGCCGCTGGAGTCCCCGTGATCGGCCCCCGAAACTGAAGAACGGGGAGAGCTGTGTGTAAACACAGCTTCCCCGTTCTTCACTGTGGCGCTGTCATCGATCGTGTGATCCCTTTTATAGGGAAATACAATCGATGACATCACACCTACAGCCACACACCCCTACAGTTAGAAACACAAATGAGGTCACACATAACCCCTTCAGCGCCCCCTTGCGGGTTAACTCCCAAACTGCAATTGTCATTTTCACAGTAAACAATGCATTTTTTTGCTGTGAAAATGCCAATGGTCCCAAAAATGTGTCAAAATTGTCCGAAGTGTCCACCATAATGTCGCAGTCATGAAAAAAATCGCTGATCGCCGCCATTAGTAGTAAAACATTTTTTTTTTATGAAAATGCAATAAAACTATCCCCTTTTTTGTAAACGCTACAAATTTTGCGCAAACCAATCGATAAACGCTTATTGCGATTTTTTTTTTTACCAAAAATAGGTAGAAGAATACGTATCGGCCTAAACTGAAGGAAAAAAAATAATGTTTTATATATTTTTGGGGGTATTTATTATAGAAAAAAGTAAAAAATATTTCATTTTTTTCAAAATTGTCGCTCTATTTTTGTTTATAGCGCAAAAAATAAAAACCGCAGAGATGATCAAATACCACTAAAAGAAAGCTCTATTTGTGGGGAAAAAAAGGACGCCAATTTTGTTTAAGAGCCACGTCGCGCGACCGCGCAATTGTCAGTTAAAGCGACGCAGTGCCGAATCGCAAAAACTGGCCGGGTCCTTTAGCTGCCTAAAGGTCCGGGTCTTAAGTGGTTAAGTGAGGCAATATCGCTTAATTTATCTGCATGTAGTTGTATATTCTTCTTGTATTGCTATAGGCCTTCTCGTGGGGTTGTAGTCTCTAACCCTATACTGGTAGGTTAATAAGGTTTAATCCATTATAATATTTTGTTAATTCATTATTTTATTTTTTTCTGTCCTTTTCCACATTAGGAGAAAATGATTCATCAAAGACGGAGCAGAAAGAAAATCGCATGTCCTATTCTGTGGAGACCCCTTATGGCTTTCACCTGGACCTTGACTTCCTAAAGTATGTGCATGATATTGAAAAGGGGAATACCATCAAAAGAATACACATCCACAGAAGAGCCAAACAGTCTAAATTTAGCACTCTTCCTCGAAACTTTAGTGTTCCGGACAATGGCTCTCAGAGTTACTCTGCAGCCTCCAGTAATACCTGGAGCCCCAGTAGCTTTAGAGCTGGAGCCAAGGACAAGGAAATGTTTTCGGGAAGCGAGTCTGCTTTACGTCTGAGATATGTGCATGAACTGAATTATAGACGGAAGGATAATATATACGATGCTCACAAACCCTCGGGAGAGTTGGACCCTGAAGATTTTAGCGGCTGCAGAGATAGGCCCCAATTTGCGAGAGCTTCCAGCCTTCCGGCCAGCCTACCACAAAGCACAACTTCTTCAGACCAAAGCCAGTACGTAAAACTGCCAGAGTCTTCAAACCGCTTCAGCGAAAGCAGGCTGGAGTTTATGAAAGATCCCACACGTTCCCAACATTCTAGTGAGCAGATTGTGGCTGCATTCAAAAGAATAAAAGACCTTGAAGAACAGTTGAAAAACATTCCGGAATTAAAACAAACTATATCTGCGCTTGAGGAAGAAAACAATAAATTAAATTCTCAAGTTGAATCTCTTTCCCAAATTGTTAATAGCAGAAAAGAGCAGGAGGCGGTACAACTGGCTATTTGTGAAAGCAAGGCCAAAGTTGAGGACGTTGAGAATGGAGTTCACGAAGCCCATGATCAGCAAATTGCAGAATTGACTGAACAACTGGATGACCGTACCAGAGAGGTACAGAACCTCAGGGTTCTGGTGGAGAAACAGAGCAATGAATTGAAGGCAAAGGATGTGTATATTGCAGACCTGACGAGAACGATGGAAACAATGGAAGAAGCCAGAAGGCAATACATAGACAGACAGTGCAAAGATGCAGAAGTCAACACGGAGCAAATCGAAACGAAGGCCAAGAAGGAAAGTTTAGACAAAAACACATTTGCCAATATCTCAGTTGCAACTCAGTCGGTGGGATGTGGTGTACTGCCAGCAGATCTGGCTCAACCTCCAGATGAAAGAAACGATGGCAATGAACATGCCGGTGAAAGATTGGGTTCATTGACTGATATAAAGGTAGCGATGGTCCAGCAGGTTGCCGGATGTGAAATGGAAACGGAGAAAGTTACAAAGACTGGTGTCTTGGAAAGTGAAACGGTGAATGAGATAGTGGACTCCCAAACCCATCTGCTTCAAATTTGTGACAGCAAAGCCTGTGGTTATGAAGTTCTGGTTGATAATAAACATTGCCCGGCTGACCGTCCACCTCCCACAGACGCTTCTATTGGACAGTATGTAAAACGGATACAGGATCTTCTGCAGGAGCAATGGACGTGTCTGGAACATGGATATCCAGACCTGGCTAGCGCCATTAAGCAGCCTGCTTCCAAACTCAGTTCCATCCAGAATCAGCTGGTCAATTCTCTTAATCTTTTGTCATCTGTGTATTCTGCTCAAGCAGGACCAGCAAGAGAGAATGAGAAGGCCGAAAGCCAACTAGGGGGTAAGCAAGAGTCCACTACATTTTTTAAAGTATCTTTAAAAAGCAATACACTATTTCTCTTTTGTGTTAAAAATGATCCTTTTCTTTCAACCATTCCTTCTAGGTAACACACCCACAATTGTCATAATGCCCTTTATCCTGCTTGTCCAATTAGACTAAAGTATTGTACCCATGTTTTTTATCCTCACTTAAAGCAGAGGTCCACCTAAAAAAATATATATATATGATAAAAGCCAACAGCTACAAATACTGCAGCTGCTGACTTTTATTAAATGGACACTTACCTGTCCAGCGCGCCCGCGATGTCGGCAGCCAAAGCCGAGCAATGGATCGTCTCTCGGCTGCCCCCGCCACCATCCTCGATGAGGGAATTAGGAAGTGAAGCGTTGCGGCTTTACTGCCCAGTTCCCTACTGCGCATGGGCGAGCGGCACGGCACGTCGTCACTGGTCCCCGCTGTCTCCTGGAACCAGTGTGTTTCCCATAAGCCAACGGGGGGGGGGGGGGCCTCCCATGGGAGTCTATTTCCAGAAGTGGGTGCAAGTACCTGTATTATGTGACACTGGAGGTGGGAGGGTTCCGAAAAGCAGAGGTTCCATTTTTGTGTGGACCTCCGCTTTAAGATCCTTAAAGGGGTTGTAAACCTATGTGTGTTTTTCACCTTAATGCATCCCCCAGCCCCCCGTTTTATTAAACCTGAGCCCCGAATTTCTGTGGACGCGATACCACGTCGCTCTCTCCACAGGTTCTCGGCTATTCATTGGATAGATTGATAGCAGTGCAGTCATTGGCTCCCGCTGCTGTCAATCAAATCCAATGATGCGGGCGACAGGGGGCGGGGCCAAGTCATACACTCGGCATCTATGGACGCCGAGTGTATGACACAGGAGCGTGGCCCGAAAGGTAACCCCCTCGGGAGAGAGCTTCCCAAAAAGGGTTATCTAATGCGGGGAAGAGCCGCCATGGGAACCCAGAACAGGAGGATCAGGGCCACTCTGTGCAAAAAGAACTGCACAGTGGAGGTAAGTATAACATGTTTTTTATTTTTTAAAAAAGGAACCTTTTTATATCACTTTAAAGTGTAGCTAAAGGCAATTTTTTTAATTTTTTTTACTTTTCCTAGATCCTCCTAGCATCTAGGAACGCTAAAGCCCTGTACACACTATCAAATTTTTAGTGTGCTGACAGGCTGTTGGCTTAAATTTGACCATTTGTACACTCCAACAAATGTTGGCTAGCATGCGAACAACGCTCAAGATTTTGGTCAACACCCTTCGGACAAAAGTCAAATACTTTGTCTGCGGAAAATCCGATCGTGTGTACGAGGCTTTAGGTTCCACAGAATTCTGGTTGAAAAAGGCTGGTCTAGGAAGTACATCTGAGGCCGCGTACACACGGTCGATCCATCCGATGAGAATGGTCCGACGGACCATTTTCATCGGTTCACCGATGAAGCAGACCGATGGTCTGATGTGCGTACACACCATCAGTTCAAAACTCGATCGGGTCAGAACGCGGTGACGTAAAACACACAACGTGCTGAAAAAAACGAAGTTCAATGCTTCCAAGCATGCGTCGACTTGATTCTGAGCATGCGCGGGTTTTGAACCGATGCTTTTGTGTACTAACCATCGGTTTAGACCGATGGTCAGCCGTCCATCGGTTCGATTTTAAAACAAGTTCTATAATTTTTGTCCGAAGGACAACAGACCGATGGGGCGTACACACGGTCGGTTTGGACCGACCGCGTGTACGCGGCCTTAGTGTTACTTCAGGACTGATCCTATGCCGGCATAATTAATATGGATGGGAGATCGAAAATGTTTATAGAATTTTTGGGTGTTCAGAGACCTCCCTTTGGGAAAGATGGGATTCCCTGGCATACAGAGTTCTGGAAACCAGGTTAGCAGAGGATGTTAAAAGATGGCCTGTATAGTGTTCTCATTCAATCATAGAATGAGAAACAAAAACCGCATCTCCTGTCCATTGTGTGTATTTCCATGGTACATTTTACCATTTGACAGAAGTGAATTTTTAAAAAATGTTTTCCTTTTTAATGTCCGAAATCCCTTTTATCAAACCAATCCTATGGCCATGTGTTCATGGACTTTACGAAGGAGAATGGTGACTCTTTTTCCATGGTTATCCTG
The DNA here is from genome assembly GCF_905171775.1 of Rana temporaria. Lineage (NCBI taxonomy): Eukaryota > Metazoa > Chordata > Amphibia > Anura > Ranidae > Rana > Rana temporaria. Next base: position 199,669,430 of record NC_053495.1, read on the forward strand.
TTTCTATCATCATTGCATACAAAACTATACATTTTTATGAACTTGTCCCAGACGGAGTTTCAGCTAATCTTACCCCATAAATCCTACCTGACAGGCCAGCGGCCAGAGTTGTTTGTTAAATATTTCCTTCCTGGCAGTCCCACATTTTGGGGAGTTTTGTTACAGACGTGAGCAGATAAGCCAGGCATGTCTGTGTGCATAAAACCAACATTAGTGTAAGAATTTGTGCTATAGATTACGCTGTGACCGAAGGGTAGTTGAACTGAAGCTGGTCTTATTGTATGACTGCAAAACCGGACTGGCCCCAATTGAGCTATTGCATCATATAACAAATAACAATTGGGTATAGAAGTGGCATGCTTCCTATACACACATATCCATTATTAAAAATGGCCAAAATGCCAACAGACCTTCTATATAAAAAAATTGTACACAACAATCTTTGCCTACTTAACTGTGTATAGTAAATGAAAAATGTAAACCACGACCTGTTTTATATCTTTGGCATATTGAGCTTGGTCTTTGAGATTTTCATTAGGCTTGGCATTTTCAGAATATCCTGCCTAGTACCTTTAGAGATCCACCAGCGTTTTTGGTCCACAATGTCGGTAATCTCTCCTACCTGGACAGGGCAGGATGGAACCTTCAGGCCAGACATTCCATTGAAATCTCACCATTCAGTGGCCAGGCTAAGCGGCAAAGAGAATATCGGGACCACGCAGGACTTTCCAGGGGGTTAGGTAAGTATAACGGGGGCTCGGGGGGGGGGGGCGGAAACATCAGATGTTTTTTCACCTTAATGCATAGATTGCATTAAGGTGACAAAACATTTTCCTTTACAACTCCTTTAAGGCCCCTTTCACATGGTCGGACCGTTCTGGTCCGCCTGTCAGTTTTTCTGGCGGACCTAAATGGCCGCCCCATGCTTCTCTATGGAGCGTCGAATGTCAGCGCTGACATGTCCGCTGACATCCGATCCGCCATGGACGGATGGGGACGTATCGCCATCCATCTGATTATCAGCTATAATCAGATGGATGGCGATACGTCCCAATCCGTCCATGGCAGATCGGATTCGGTGCGATCTGATGAAATGGACATGCTGTCCATTTTCGTCCGATCTCTCCATAGGAGACAGCGGCGCTCAACAAGCCCCTTCCCGCTTTGTGAGCAGAGAGGAAACTGTCATCTGCCGGATCAGCGGAGATCAGCGGAGAGATCTCCCACTGAGCTGGCGGACCGCTGCAAGCGGATCCGCCCGTGTGGAAGAGGCCTAATACCAGAAATAATATGTTATTCGATTTGCCAGGGGTTACTAAATCCGGGGGCTGTTCCTGAAGCCTGCACTGCTCTCCCAGCCATTTCACAGCTGCCCAGCAGGGCTGTTCCTGGAGCACGCGGCCGCCCTCTCAGCCTCTTTGCAGCCGCACATTCAATTCACGGCATGACTGGGGGGCAGAGACTAGAGGTCAGCTGACTGATGAGTAATGTGAAGTGGGAGGGGCTGAAGGAGACCCTATCTCCTGATTTCAGCATAGGTGTCACTGCTGCGAGACACCACAAAGTCTGAGACGCAGTGAAGCTGGAGACACAAACACTACCTGTGATTAAAGTTGCCATTAAAAGTCCCCACTACAGTTCTCAAATCAGCTGATGACCTTGATCAAGAGCACCTAAGCTGACTGATCAGAACCCCCCTCCCGAAACTGCCACTGATCCCACCAGCACTGCCACTCATCCCATTTCCCCCACCAAGGAGTAAGAGAAGGAATAAAAATAGAGAATATGTGGAAGGGAGAAGAAAAATGTATCGGCGTATAATGCGCACTTTTTTCCCCTTAAAATCAGGGGGAAATCATGGGTGCGCGTTATACGCCGATCCTGTCTTTGTCGGCTGTCTCAGAGCGCTGCCGACAAAGACCGAGGCGAGTGTACTGGGCACTCGGCTAGGCTCGGCCATGCTCGGCTCCGCCCGCAGCCACGCGAGAGGAGCCGAGAGAAGCTGAGAGGAGTCGAACACACCGGAAATCCGGCTCTGCACAGCTCGACCGAGGCTCCAAACTCAAACAGACGGACGCCGGACAAGGCCGCCGATGGGACGCTGGGCAAGACATCAGACGGACACCGACAAGGCTGGATGGACCCCGCGCAAGGCCGCAGACGGACGCCGGACAAGGCCGCCGATGGACGCCGGGCAAGACATCAGACGGACACCGGCAAGGCTGGATGGACCCCGCGCAAGGCCGCAGAAGGACGCCGGACAAGGCCGCCGATGGACGCCGGGCAAGACAGCAGACGGACACCGACAATGCTGGACGGACCCCGCGCAAGGCCGCAGACGGACGCCGGACAAGGCCGCTGATGGACGCCGGGCAAGACATCCAAAATGTAAGTTTCTTCCTTAAACTTCCCTTCTAAACTTGGGGTGCGCGTTATACGCCGGCGCGCGATATACCTTGATGAATACGGTACTTGTCTTGCCTTGGATTCTGACAACCCACGCTACGAAAATAATTTTACTCTTAGGAGTCCCCACAATTTGGGAAATTTTATCAAGGGGTCACGGCATTAGAAGGTTGAGAACCTGGTCTATGGTCTCAAACCTGCTAAGACCTTCCTAGCTCATTGTTTTTTAGAGCCCATCATATACAGTGCTTACCTAGGCCCCTTATGCTGTCGGTACTTTGACCCAATGTTGGAGCTACTGTCTTTTTTTTTTTTTTTTTATTCTTTATTGCAGTTGCCCTACTTGTATTGTGCCCAACAATTAGATAATCTCCACTTGTTATGAAAATGACAGAACATCATACACCCACCTAGAAGACGGGAGATTTGCCTGCGGCATCCTGCGTCCTCTTGTGTTATGTGTATTCTGACAAATGTCATCCCCAGCTGTGCGGAGACGCGGCTTGCCAGCAACTTCCTTTTAGGGAAGAAAGTCACAATAGATGCAGCAAAATCAACTGCTTTTTTTTTTTTTTTCCTGCTTAACCAGGATAAATTTAAGAAAAGCCCAATGACAAATTTTGTAAATGGCCTTCTCGGGGTTTGCCCATTTTAAGATATCCATCACTAAGTCATTAAGTTTAATTATGTCTTAATGAATTTTCTATGACTTTTTGTACAGAAACGTCTCCCAGCCTGAAGTCAATCATGAAGAAGAAGACTAATAGCGGACGCTCGAGTTCAAGCGCGGAAGCTCGAGCTAAGAAGAATCTCCAGTTTGTTGGGGTCAATGGTGGGTAAGCATCAGATCGGAGACTCTCAGTGATACTTTGTTTCCATTGATTGCATACTAGGGCTAAGCCAGGTAGAGAAATTGAAAGTTTTCTGAGACGATGGCAAATCTATGCTACTTAAAGTGGAGGTTCACCCGAAAACTTAATTTTTAACATTAGATTGAGGCTCATTTTGTCAAGGGGAATTGGGTCGTTTTTTTTAAATCAAAACAGTACTTACCGTTTTAGAGAGCGATCTTCTCCGCCGCTTCGGCTTCTTTCGGCTACTCGTGACGCGGTGTATGCGGCCGTCGGAAGCCTGTCAATCAAATAGGAACGCCCAGTCCCGAAGACCATACCCGGAAGCGGCGGAGAAGATCGCTCTCTAAAACGGTAAGTACTGCTTCGATTTTAAAAAAACTACCCGATTCCCCTTCACAAAATGAGCATCAATCTAATGTTAAAAAAAAAATTCAGGTGAACTCCCGCTTTAATTCCGCAGTCTTTTTAAAAAAAAAAAAAAGATTTACAGGGGCATTAACCACTTCAGCCCCGGAAGGATTTACCCATTCCCGACCAGGCCATTTTTTGCGATACGGCACTGCGTCGCTTTAACTCACAATTGCGCGGTCGTGCGACGCTGTACCCGAACAAAATTGATGCCCTTTTATCCCCACAAATGGAGCTTTCTTTTGGTGGTATTTGATCACCTCTGCGGTTTTTATTTCTTGCGCTACAAACAAAAAAGAGCGACAATTTAAAAAAACATTTTTTTTTTACTTTCTTCTATAAAACATTTTTTTTTAAAAAGTAAAAAAACAAAAAGGTATTCATCAGTTTAGTCCGATACGTATTCTGCTAAATATTTTTGGTAAAAAAATAAATAAATCGCAATAAGCGTATATTGATTGGTTTGCGCAAAAGTTATCACGTCTACAGAATAGGCGATTGATTTATGGCATTTTTATTATCTTTTTTTTTTTTAGTAGTAATGGCGGGGATCAGTGATTTTTTTTAGCTGGATTGCAACGGACAGATCGGACACCTAACGGACATTTTTGACACTTTTTTGGGAACGAGTGACAGTGCTGAAAATATGTGCTGTCATACCTCCCAACTTTTCAAAAGTCCACTGCGGGACATTCATGTTGTTGAGCGGGACAGCGAAAATTTTCTTCTCCTGACACCAAAGTTGTTGAGGGGTTAGGGGGGGGTTCTGCAGGACGGCAAAGTTGTTGTGTGGGGGGATGGTGCTACCGCGGGATGGAGAAAGATTATTGTACTAATGACACTTGCAGGGAAGGGGTTAACATCAGGGGCGATCAAAGGGTTAAATGTGTTCCCTGTTTGTGTGTTCTAACTGTACGGGGGGGATGGGCTACCTGGGGAAACGCAGATTCATCTTCCTGCTTAGCACAAAGACAGGTCCTGTGTGATCTCCCCTGTCAGCCGGCTCTCCGGCTGACCAATGGGAGCACACTAGGGTGACCACATTTCCAAACTACCATTCAGGGACACCCCCCTTCCCAAAAATCAGCTTGTGCTGTAACGAATCACAGCACAGTGATTGGACACAAGAGGCGGGATTTATGATTTCTCCAATCACAAGCAGGGGGCGGGGATTGTGCTCCTCCAGGCATTCCCAGCCAGGACAAGTATTTTTTTGGGGGCATCAGATTGGCCCGGGGGGGGGGGGGGTGGCTGTGTCAGTTTCATTCCGGGACACTGTATTGTCCTGGAATGAATGTGCCCGGGACAGACCTGCAAAATGCAGGACTGTCCCGGGCAATCCAGGAAACACGTGGTCACCCTAGAGCAGTGTTTCTCAACTCCAGTCCTCAAGGCACCCCAACAGGTCATGTTTTCAGGATTTCCCTCAGATTAAACAGCTGTGGTAATTACTAAGGCAGTGAAACGGATCAAATCACCTGTGCAAAATAATGGAAATCCTGAAAACATGACCTGTTGGGGCGCCTTGAGAACTGGAGTTGAGAAACCGTGCCCTAGAGCACACGCGCACCCACAAAACCGAGTTCCTGAGCCAACGTACAACTACAGCGATTTGCGGAATCGTGCCACCTTGCCGCAGTATACTGAGGGCGGCTGGTCGGCAAGAGATTAACCAAACACAAATACTGAAATGGAGTGTTGATGATGAATAAAAATCATCAGTTTTCTTTTTTTTTTAGGGGGGGGGGGGTTAATTGTTGCCTATTGCAGTGAGCACTAGGTACATGATCCAGCGCAGAGCAGCCGGCCTGCCGCAGTTAAAGTATGTGGGGCCTTCCGCAAGCGGTTAAAGAAGGCTGGGGGAGAGGGATCACTTTTCAGAATTCTTTAACCACAGAATGGAACGTACAGGCATATGGGCGTACATGTACGTCCCTGCCTTTCCCGGGGGTCCGATCGGGACCCCCCCCCCCGATACATGCGGCGGTCGGAAACCCGCGGGGAACGATCTGGGATGAGGGTGCGGCTAATCGTTTCTAGCTGCCCCCTCGCGTGCTTCACTGTGGCGGCTGCATCGATCGAGTCATCCCTTTTATAGGGAGAATCGATCGATGACGTCAGACCTACAGCCACACCCCCCTACAGTTGTAAACACACACTAGGTAAACCCTAACTCCTACAGCGCCCCCTGTGGTTAACTCCCAAATTGCAACTGTCATTTTCACAATAAATGCAATTTAAATGCATTTTTTGCTGTGAAAATGACAATGGTCCCAAAAATGTGTCAAAATTGTCCGAAGTGTCCGCCATAATGTCGCAGTCACGAAAAAAATCGCTGATCGCCGCCATTAGTAGTAAAAAAATAAATAAATAATAAAACTATCCCCCATTTTGTAAACGATATAAATTGTGCGCAAACCAACCGATAAACGCTTATTGCGATTTTTTTTTTACCAAAAATAGGTAGAAGAATACGTATCGGCCTAAACTGAGGAAACATTTTTTTTTTATCTATATGTTTTTGGGGGATATTTATTATAGCAAAAAGTAAAAAATATTGCATTTTTTTCAAAATTGTCGCTCTATTTTTGTTTATAGCGCAAAAAATTAAAACCGCAGAGGTGATCAAATACCACCAAAAGAAAGCTCTATTTGTGGGGAAAAAAGGACGCCAATTTTGTTTGGAAACCACGTCGCACGACCGCGCAATTGTCTGTTAAAGTGACGCAGTGCCGAATCGCAAAACCTGGCCTGGGCATTTAGCCTAAGTAGTTAAACTTGAAAACATAAAAATTTTAGCATAGAGAACACGATCCAGCACCGGCGTGAAAACTTCCCTCCGATGTACAACATTTTAACCCAGGGACCGCACAAGTTAGTATTTATCTACATCTCTAAAGGGAGGAAAATAAATAGTCTTCAGGGAGTAGTAGTTACAGCTGGAGTTCTTCACAAAATGTACCCACACATACGCAGGATTTTTGTGTTCCATATCGTTTTTGGTTGGTTTATAATTCTACAAAGATTCGTTTTTATTTTCGTTTTTTTGTTTTTTTTACTTCAGCCAGCTTTTCTGTTGATGTGATTTATAACTTCCATCTTGAAGGACTTGGAGATATTGTCCAGAGCCTTATATTAATGAGCTGGCCCTCCTGATCTAATTAAATCCTGAAGTCTTGCTGTGTTCTGTACTTTTAACTAATCATGATAAATGGTTGGCATTATGGATTCTGGGACTCTAGTTGGTATTCTATCTGAAACATTTGAACGCATTTTGTGAATACATCTGCAAGAAGTTGATCTATAGTATTTAAGGGATGTCTACTTCACATGCCGGTGACATTGTTGGGCCCATGTCTCCTTTTTTTTTTTTTTGTAAAATTCTTTTTATTGATTTTGACAGTTTATATAACACAAAAAAAAGAAAAACAACAACATAAAATAAAAAGGCAGCCGCCCCAGCACAACACTGGGCCGGTGAAAGGCCAACATGGCCTACTTACACACCCCGCTACTAAGTTAACATAACACCCTAGCCCCCCACCCCCCCCCACCCTTTTTGCTCAGCTCCCACTCTCCCTCCCATGAGACCACCAGACTTTTGACAGGTGTTCCGCCTCCCATTCCTCTCCAGGATTCAATCACGTCACCCCACATCACCCTATTTTACCCAGTATCTGAGATGGTGAAGTTCATGAGGCGACCCATATCTGCCATCAGGCCTTAACCAACAGTCAAGTCAGAGTTATACCAAGCCTGCCATACCTTGTCAAATTTTTTCCCACAACCCCTGGAAAGGTAAGTCGCCTTATAGTATGGCATCATTGAATTGACCAGGCCCTTCCAAAAGCGCACTTCAGGTGCCTCCGGTTTGCGCCATTTTAACAGGATGGCTTTCCTTCCATAAAACAAAAGGATGTTTAGCAGTGTCCGATGAGCCCTGGATGGCACCACCTCCTCCACTAATCCCAGTAAACATACCGTAATTGTCGTCGGAACAGGGGTCAACAAGACTGCTGAGATACAAGAGGTGACCTCCGACCAAAACTGCTTGATCCGAGGGCAGCTCCAAAACACATGCTCCGCCGCTGCAGGAGCAAAGGTGCACCTCCAGCACTCAGCCGGCACCGATGGGTAAATAGTCGCCAGCCTGGCTGGCGTATAGTAGATCCTATGCAGAAACTTAAAGTGGATTAATCTGTCTCTGGCTGCCACCAGATGCTGGAATGGATGTGTCCACATTTCATCCCAGTCCTCCCCCTGGATATCGGGCACCTCACTCACCCACTTGTCCCTGCACTTAACGACCGCCCCTGGACTTGTGGCGAATAACTTCTTATATGAAACCGACAGAGCCTTGGGAAGATCCTCTGTGGAGAGCATCTCCTCCAATCTCGATGGAACCGACTCTATGGCCAATACTTTAAATTGAGATTTGAACGCATGACGCAATTGAAGATATCGAAACAGCTGATTATTTGGCAGATCATGCCTAGCCTTAAGTTGGTCGAAGGTAAGCAACTCTCCATCCATTGTGACATCTTTGAGTGTCTTGATACCCCTCGTCGCCCAACCCATAGGATCGTCGAAAGAATAGAAGTGCGATAATTTAGGGTTCATCCATAGTGGAGTGGATGGAGACAAGCCCCTATAACTGGGGTTTGCTAGATCTACCGCAGCCTCCCATGCCTTAATCGAGGCCCGCATAGAAACCGTAAGTGGAAGATCCATCTTTACTCCCCTATAAATGGCGAACCGCAGAGTTTCGTACGAACCCAAGTGCGCCGCTTCCAACACCGTGGCCGAGTCCCCCTCGTCCGATGTTAACCACCGATGAACAAATACCATCTGTCCTGCCAAATAGTATTTCTTCCAGTCTGGCAAAGCTAACCCCCCCTCCCCCCAGGGTTCCTGTAGAGTCTTCAAACCTATTCTGGGCTGCTTGGGTGCCCACAAAAATGTGCTTGTGAGCCCATCAAGCTTCTTAAAAAAGGATTTGGGGATCCAGATGGGAGCATTCCTTAAAAAGTACAATATGACTGGGAGAATTTTCATTTTAAGCAAGTTAATTCGACCTATGAGTGATAAAGGGAGTCTCTGCCAGGCCTGTATCTTTTGTTTAAAGAAAATCAGGAGCGGGGCCAGATTCAGGGGCATATAGGGGCCCATGTCTCCTAACATGGAGACTTGCTTTGGAGTTGGGGCCTGCAACTGTTTCCCATACAAAACGGCTCCAGCTCCCCCACCCAGTGCCGGAACAAGGTCATCTAGAGCCCCGGGGTGAACAAGCAAGCAGATACACTGACAGATATTCAGGAGACCTGCATGGCATCAGCAATCTGCTAATCGCGGGTGCAATGCTCTCAAAACAACAAATAATAAATACACAATTTATTTTTTTATCTGCAGAAAAAAGTGCATTTATTATTTTTTGTCAAAAAGTGAACTTATCCTTTAGGCTGGGTTCACACTACTACACTACTTTCATCCTACTTTGCTCTGCTACATTGGTCCTACATTTATCCTACATTGGTCCTACATCCATCCTACTTTCATGAACAGGATACTACTTTGGTCCGACTTCAATGATATTCAATGGGCCTGAAGTAGGATCAATGTAGGACCAAAAGTAGTACAGGGAGCATTTTCAAAGTCGGACCGACTTGTGTAGGACGCTACAAGACGCTCTCATAGGGAAACATTGAACACAGAGCAAAGTAGGATGAAAGTAGTGTAGTAGTGTGAACCCAGCCTTAAGCACTTACCTGAGCCCGATCTCAATCCAGAACTGTGCTTGTCTGCAGCATCTCTTCTCGCTCCACCTTCTCTTCTCCTGCCACCCTCTCTCCTCGCGCCACCCTCTATCCTCGCGCCACCCTCTCTTCTCGCTCCACCCTCTCTTCTTGTGCCACCCTTTCTTCTCGCGCCACCCTCTCTTCTCGCGCCACCCTTTCTTCTCGCTCCACCCTTTCTTCTCGCGCCACCCTCTCTTCTCCCACCACCCTCTCTCCTCGTGCCAACCTCTCTCCTCGCGCAACCCTCTCTTCTCGCGCCACCCTCTCTTCTCGCTCCACCCTCTCTTCTCGCTCCACCCTCTCTTCTCGCGCCACCCTTTCTTCTCGCGCCACCCTCTCTTCTCGCGCCAACCTCTCTTCTTTCGCTCCACCCTCTCTTCTCTCGCGCCACCCTCTCTTCTCGCGCCACCCTCTCTTCTCCCGCCAACATCTCTTTTCTCGCTCCACCCTCTCTTCTCGCGCCTCCCTCTCTTCTCGCTCCACCCTCTCTTCTCGCTCAGCCCTCTCTTCTCGCTCCACCCTCTCTTATCCCTTTACCCCCTCTTCTCGCTCCACCCTCTCTTCTCGCTCCACCCTCTCTTCTCGCTCCACCCTCTCTTCTCCCTCCACCCTCTCTTCTCGCTCCACCCTCTCTTCTCGCTCCACCCTCTCTTCTCCCTCCACCCTCTCTTCTCACTCCACCCTCTCTTCTCGCTCCACCCTCTCTTATCCCTTTACCCTCTCTTCTCGCTCCACCCTCTCTTCTCCCTCCACCCTCTCTTCTCGCGCCACCCTCTCTTCTCGCTCCACCCTCTCTTATCCCTTTACCCTCTCTTCTCGCTCCACCCTCTCTTCTCCCTCCACCCTCTCTTCTCGCTCCACCCTCTCTTCTCGCTCCACCCTCTCTTATCCCTTTACCCTCTCTTCTCGCTCCACCCTCTCTTCTCCCTCCACCCTCAGCAACCTGCGCTATGTGTGTCTATAGATGCACACGGCTCGTGATCAAGCCTGTGCATCTGCCCCCATAGCAAGCGCTTTGCTATGGGGACAGACTAAGAAGAGGAGGAGTGGAGGGCATGGGCAGGGAACCCCAGAAAAGGAGGTTCAGGGCTACTCTGTGCAAAACCATTGCACAGAGCAAGTAAGTATAACATGTTTGTATTTAAAAAAATAAATTGAACATTTACAATCACTTTACCATCAGAAAGCTGAAGGAAGGAGGAAGCCCTGGACACTGATCCATTTTGGGACACTGGAGATAATTATTCAGGATGTCCGCACCCATTTAGTCAGACAATGTAACATTAATCTGGACACTGGCAGACTTTTACATTATGTAATTACTGATCTGCATCATGGCCAAAAATGTATTTTAAAGGGGATGCACATTGCCTCTAAAAGACATGCACAAGGATTATATTTGATAAATATTAAAAAATAAAGCAGCCATTTCTACGCTTTTTTTTTTTTTTACACTGTTTGATTTTCTGTATTTACACTTTTTTTGGCAATAAACTTTTTATTTATTAAAGAGAAAGAAAATTACATAATTAAAAGATCACAGATGCAATGTTGTACAAAATATACATCACAGTTTTCAAATACTGTAGGTCCACAATGGACCAAACTATTAACCTTATATCAAAAACATATTGATTGGACAATATGGAGTATTAAAAGGTGTAATCTTCTAGCAGAGAATATTGCATATGAAATAGGATACAAAACGGAAAGATAAAATAGAATGAAACAATAAGAAAGAACAATCCGAGAGGATTCGTGGTGAGGGTGTCTAAGGTTGTATTTACACTTTTCTTAATTTAAAAAAATATATATTTTTCAGTATTTGGGTTAGCATCCTATTTTTTTTTCTATTGAGTAGATTAGGGAGCACGGGAAAAACATTTTTTTTTTGATAAATATTGGGCTAGATTCAGTAAGAGTTACTCCGGCGTATCAGTCGATACGCCGTCGTAACTCTGAATTTACGCCATCGTAAATTTAAGCGTATTCTGGAAACCAGATACGCTTAAATTAGGCTAAGATACGAGCGGCGTAAGTCTCTTACGCCGTCGTATCTTAGGGTGCATATTTACGATGGCCGCTAGGTGGCGCTTCCGTCGTTTTCGGCGTAGAATATGCAAATGACCTAGATACGCCGATTCACAAACGTACGTGCGCCCGGCGGTATTTTTTTACGTCGTTTGCGTAAGGCTTTTTCGGTGTAACGTTGCTCCTGCTTCTATGAAGCGCACACAATGTTAAGTATGGACATCGTTCCCGCTTCGATTTTTTAATTTTTTACGTCATTTGCGTAAGTCGTTCGCGAATAGGGCTGGACGTAATTTACGTTCACGTCGAAACCAATACTTTGTTGCGGCGTACTTGGGAGCAATGCACACTGGAATATGTACACGGACGGCGCATGCGCCGTTCGTAAAAAATGTCAATCACGTCAGGTCATCATACATTAACATAAAACACACCCCCCCTTCCACATTTGAATTAGGCGGGCTTACGCCGGCCCATTTACGCTACGCCGCCGCAATTTACGGAGCAAGTGCTTTGTGAATAATGCACTTGCCCGTCTAAGTTGCGGAGGCGTAGCGTAAATAACATACGCTACGCCCGCACAAAGATACGCTGCCCTTACTGAATCTAGCCCGTTGTTTATTATGCCATGATATAAAAAGAAAGCTGTTTCCGGAATACTTACATGAATTAATAGAGTTTTCTAATTTGTTGTACATTTTATTTAATTTAATTCTTTTTTTCATTTCACATTTATCATTTTCACCAGTTTTACAGCAAAACTGGTGCAAATGTGGCACAATTTGTGAATGGAAATATACAGCAGATGTAGACACATCAGTCATATATTGTGTGTTTTCTGTCCTATTTTATTTTATTTTATTTTTCTAGTTTTTCTAGTTGTACTTTGACCTTTAATCTGCTGTGTTGCCTTTAGCTATGAAACAACGTCGAGCGAGGAATCCAGCTCCTCAGAGGAATACGGAGATGGCAATGTTGAGAAGGCTGAAATATCAACACAAGATGCTGAAAATAACAAGATAGACAATCTAGTTATTGCAGAAACGGGAGACAAAGTGGAAGAAGTACAGCAACCCCCAGAGCCAGCAGGATTAGAGGCCCAACAGCAGAGAAGGTACAATCTATATTAGGGTTGTATTGTGTGAAGCCTTCAGGGAACGATGGGTTTTAGGCCCGGGGTGCTTCCTCCAACTCCCCGGCTGATGCATATAAAATATGTTGGGCCCGTGGCCCCCGAGAGGAGATGCTTCCTCATTCAGACCTCAGCCTGTCCTCCTCCTGGAGGCTTTGCTATTGTGTACGTTTACCAAGTTAAAGCGGGGTTCCAACCGCAATTAGCATTTTTTAACCACTTAAGCTCTGGACCTTTAGGCAGCTAAATGCCCAGGCCAGGTTTTGCGATTCGGCACTGCGTCGCTTTAACAGACAATTGCGCGGTCGTGCGACGTGGCCCCCAAACAAAATTGGCGTCCTTTTTTCCCCACAAATAGAGCTTTCTTTTGGTGGTATTTGATCACCTGCGGTTTTAATTTTTTGCGCTATAAACAAAAATAAAGCGACAATTTTGAAAAAAATTCAATATTTTTTACTTTTTGTTATAATAAATATCCCCCAAAAACATATATAAACATTTTTTTTCCTCAGTTTAGTCCGATACGTATTCTTCGACCTATCTTTAGTAAAAAAAATCGCAATAAGCGTTTATCGATTGGTTTGCGCAGAATTTATAGCGTTTACAAAATAGGGGATAGTTTTATTGTATTTTTATTAATTTTTTTTTTTTTACTACTAATGGCGGCGATCAGCGATTTTTTTTGTGACTGCGACATTATGGCGGACACTTCGGACAATTTTTACACATTTTTGGGACCATCGTCATTTTCACAGCAAAAAATGCATTTAAATTGCATTGTTTATTGTGAAAATGACAGTTGCAGTTTGGGAGTTAACCACAGGGGGCGCTGTAGGAGTTAGGCTTCACCTAGTGTGTGTTTACAACTGTAGGGGGGTGTGGCTGTAGGACTGACGTCATCGATCGAGTCTCCCTTATATAAGGGATCACTCGATCGATACGCCGCCACAGTGAAGCACGGGGAAGCCGTGTTTACATACGGCTCTCCCCGTTCTTCAGCTCCGGGGAGCGATCGCGACGGAGCGGCAATAAACAAATAGCCGCGCCGTCGTCCCGGATCGCTCCCCGAGGGAACCCGACCGCCGCATGTAGTGGGGGGGGGGGTCCCGATCGGACCCCCGACCTGCGGAAAGGCAAGGACGTACATGTACGCCCATATGCCTGTACGTGCCATTCTGTGGACGTACATATACATGCGGCGGTCGGGAAGTGGTTAAATGTATGTCCTTTCATCCTGCGTTTTTATAATATAAATCCGGTCACTTACTATTTTACAATCTGCCGCCGCTCCGCATAGATATTCAAAAAAGATAGTTTATAAAACTATGTCCACACTGTTGTCATTTTGCTTGTGGGCATTGTGAAGCCTACAAGCACTTACTTCCTGGAAGTCTTGGATGGGGAGTGATAATTGGACAGCGCACTGCATCCTGGCAAATGATGACGCACATTTCCCAGGAGCATTAGACTGAGATGATGTCAGAATCCTAGGTGATTCCAAAGGCAGATTTTGTGGGACTGCATAGCAACAGGCATTTCCAGATGAGTAAAAAAAAGTTATTTTTTTCTTTTTTAGGTCTAATGAGCACAATAATGAAAAATACATTTTGGGATAGAAACTCCACTTTAAGCTGGCCATACATCATACAATTTTCCTATTCAATTTCCTTTAGGTTTACCTTCAAGTATCTAGTGCAAGGGCCTGCCTGACTGCTTACAAACTGAAAGTGTTTAGGTGTGACCTCATATTGTATGCTTTCAGTAAATCTAAAGGAAAAATGTACAAGAAAATTGTATATTTATATGTTCTTTAGACCTCCTAACCTGTGACCAGGGCTGTCTTAATGCATGGGCACCCCTGGGCACTGCCCGGGGGCCCCAGGTACATTGGGGGCCCCATAATAATTTTGCATTACATTATACTTGCCAACTGTCCCAGATTTGAAGGCATGGCCGCGTCCTGGGCAGCATCCCGGAACCTGTACTGTGCCCTCTTGATCCCGGTATTCTGCCCTCCTGGCTCCCCTTGTACTGTGCACTTTTGCTCGGTATCGGCACAGATGCTAGTATCGGTGCAACCCTACAGGGAACCATAGAGGAACTGTGGGGCTATGGGGCCGCTGTGGCTGAGCGCCACCTGCAGTAAAGACAGTAGACTGCACCTGCCTACAAACACACTAATGCTTTTTACCTTTATTAAAGCGGGGGTTCACCCGAAAAAAAAAAAATTAACATTAGATTGAGGCTCATTTTGTGAAGGGGAATCGGGTGTTTTTTTTTTTAAATCAAAGCCGTACTTACCGTTTTAGAGAGCGATCTTCTCCGCCGCTTCCGGGTATGGTCTTCGGGACTGGGCGTTCCTATTTGATTGACAGCCTTCCGACCGTCGCATACAGCGCGTCACGAGTTGCCAAAAGAAGCCGAAAGTCGGTGCGGCTCTATACGGCGCCTGTGCACCGACGTTCGGCTACTTTCGGAAACTCGTGACGCGATGTATGCGACCGTCGGAAGGCTGTCAATCAAATAGGAACGCCCAGTCCCGCAGACCATACCCGGAAGCGGCGGGAGAACATCTATCTCTAAAACGGTAAGTACTGCATTGATTTTAAAAAAAACACCCGATTCTGCTCCCCGTAATTAGCCTCAATCTACTGTTAAAAATGTGTTTTTCGGGTGAACCTCCACTTTAAAACGTAGAAATTTCCCATTGTATGTAGACATGCATAGGTGTGCGCAGCTAGGATATGTGCCCCTCAAAGTCCAAACACATATGTGTGTGTTCATATGTATATATACTGACGGTGTCAGTAGGGCAGAGATTGGTGTCAGTAGTTTTTATTTATATTATTTAATTTTTTATTATTTTTTTGTCAATTTTTTTTATTTTTCCATTTTTTTTTTTACAATTTTCTAGGAAGCCCATTAAGGGGCTGTGGTGAAATATCAGGGGTTTAAACAGGGGTGATCTGCGCAACACAGGGTGATTAGGGTGTGCCCAGGCACACCTGGCACACCCTGTGCGCCCAGGCACACCTGGCACACCCTGTGCGCACACCTATGTAGACATGGATCATGCACAGTACATTTCTGCTTATGTAGAGAAGAAAAAAAAATGTGTAGTCAATGGCCCGGATTCACAAAGCACTTGCGCCGACGTATCTCGAGATACGCCGCGTAAGTGCAAATAGTGCCTGAAAATAGGCTTCATCCGACCGACGTAACTTGCCTACGCCGGGGTAGAGTGGGCGCATATTTACGCTGGACGTATTTGGCGCTCCCATTGATTTTCTATTCACATATGCAAATGAGGGAGATACGCCGATTCACGAACGTACGCCCGTCCGACGCAGTGCGCGTAAAGTCATACGTCCGGCGTAAAGTTATGCCCCATAAAGGAGGTGTAACTCAGCAGCATCCATGCAAAGGGCTGTACCAGGGAACACAAGCCGACGTATTTTACGACGTTCACGTAGAATATGACTAGGCGTACGTTACGTTTACGCCGTAGGCAGTGATCCGACGTATCTTAGGCAGTTGTTCCGACGTGATTGTGAGCACGCGCACTGAGATGCGGCCACGGGACGGCGCATGCGCAGTTGGCGATACGTATCTGTCTGGCGCTCGGCCCATCATTTGCATGGGGTCAAGCCTCATTAGCATGGCTCACGCCCACTTCCACTTACGCCGACTTGCGCCTTGGAAACCCAGTGCAGATTTGGAAGCACTGGCTTTGTGAATTCAGTGCTTGCCTATCTGCGCTGCGTCGGCGTAGCGTAAAGGTGATACGCTACGGCGGCATAAATATGCGCCAGTGTCTGTGAATCCGGGCCAATATCTGTACATGGAAAGTCTGCCCCATTGCATTTTTCACCTATAGGCACTGGCCTAATGCAAAATCCGGCCCATATAACTGCAGTAGCAATGTGACCCCCGGGTATTATTTTATCATTTGCTGTCTCTGGAGCTGTAGAGGAAATTGTGATCGGGACTTCAGGAATTATTGTGACGCTCCAAAAGTTATCTCAACAGTTAATTCTCTTAAACCCTGAAGACCGACAATCTAGCATTTCGATGTTGGTATAAATGTTCTCATCGCACAGCCCCTCCAATCAGCATTCACCCAAAAAAATGCGCCGGGGCCCAGGAATGATTGCAGGTCACATGGCTCGTACCTCCCGCTGCTGAAGACTTGACTGTTCAGCAGATATTTTTCAGTTTCAGAATCGGTTTGTGTTCCAGAATCTCTTCTGAATGGAATTTTCTTTTGTCTTCATGTTTCAGAAGATGTCTCGTTGTTCTTGTAAAGCCATTAACTGACGTTTTTAGTATTTATTTCAGATTTTCTGCTTTGCATAATGCTTTCCAGATGTAATCTTTTTTTCATAAACCAAAGCGGGGATGGACGCCCTTGAAAGTAATTTATTTACTTGACTACATCATCGTCAAATGTTTCCAAAATCATGTTAGACATGCTCAACATCATTTATCAGTCAGACAGCATGTGTGTGTGTATTGAGTTTTGTTCTCTTTGAAATACTGTACTGTATAGATAAAGCCTTTTAACTACTTAACTACTACTTTTCAAACTTGGTGTTGAAATTATTGGGCCAGATTCACATACATTTACATCGACGCAGCGTATCAGAGATACACTACGCCGCCGTACCTTACCTGGCGTATATTCAAATCCACAAAGATCTCGCGCCGTAAGTTACCGTGGCGTAGTGTATTTCTGGCGGCGGAATTCAAATCGGCGGGTAGGGGGCGGGTTTCATTTAAATGAAGCGCGTCCCCGCGCTGAATGAACTGCGCATGCGTCATCCAGAAATTTCCCGCTGTGCTTTGCGCGAAATGACGTCATTTTTTGAACTTAGACGTGAGTTACGTCCATCCATATTCACGGACAACTTACGCAAAAAAAAAAAAAAATTCAAATTTCGACACAGGAACGACGGCCATACTTAACATGGCAAGTCTATCTATACGCCGCAAAATACCAGCTTTAACTATACGCCGGAAAAAGCCGACTACAGACGACGTTAGAAAATGCGACGGCCGCGCGTACGTTCGTGGATCGTCGTAAATCCCTCATTTGCATACCCGCAAATCCACCCAGCGGGCGCCGAAGTATTGCACCTACGATCCGAAGGCGTACAAAGCCGTACGCCTGTCGGATCGAACCCAGAAGCCGTCGTATCTTGGTTTGAGGATTCAAACTAAAGATACGACGCGGGAAATTTTAAAGTACGCCGGCGTATCAGTAGATACGCCGGCGTACTTGCTCTGTGAATCTGGCCCATTATTTTTTTTGCTCAAAAATTACTTGGAACCCCCAAACATTATATATAGATATATACCGTATTTGACGGGGTATAATACGACCTTTTGTACCTAAAATGTTGGCTCAAAGATCGGGGTCGTCTTATACGCGGGGTGCAGACTGCGGGCGTCCATTTTTTAAAAGCCGCCGCGCCTCCTCCTCTTGCTGTTCCGCGATAGGCTCAGTCATGGACGAAAGGACGTTTGTGATAGGCGGAACACTGAACACAGGCTCTGCTGGGAAACTGAGTGTTCCGCCTATCACGGTGCAGCAGGAGGAAGAGGCGCGGCTCTTAGAGAGATTAGAGAGAGATATATATATTTATACACATATATTTAATAATAATTATTATATATATTATTTTCCTTTCAGACATCCTAGAGAATAAAATGGCGGTCATTGCAATACTTTATGTCACATCGTACTTGCGCAGTGGTCTTACAAGCGCAATTTGTGGGGAAAATATACCCTTTTTTTTTTATTATTAAAAAATAAGAGAACAGTGAAGTTAGCTCAATTTTTTTTACATTGTGAAAGATAATGTTACGCCGGGTAAGTTGATATCCAACATGTCACGCTTCCAAGTTGCACCCGCTCGTGGAATGGCGACAAACTTTGACCCTTAAAAATCTCAATAGGCGACATTTAAAAATGTCTACAGGTTACCAATTTAGAATTACAGAGGAAGTCTAGGGCTAGAATTGAATAATGGGGGGAACTAATGCGCAAACCACACTAACTAGAGCAATTATAATAAAATAATACAAAATTTAACACTAAGCAGCAGCCACGACAATAAGTGCTCACGCACAAGTAATAATTGATAAATAAGGGGGGTGATGGCGCTTGCTAATAATCAAAATAATAACATATAATATTTAAATCTTGGGCTAGAATTATTGCTCTCACTCGAACGATCACGGCGACACCTCACATGTGTGATTTTAACACCGTTTACATATGCGAGCTAGACTTGCATATGTGTTTGCTTCTCTGCGCAAGCTCAGCAGGACGGGGGGCTTTAAAAAAGGGAAATTTAATTTTTGATGACAAATGCCACTCAATAATGAAAATGCGATACACCTTGCGCTATTATGATCCAATCGTGTGTTACTGTAAATATTATTATTATACAGGATTTATATAGCGCCAACAGTTTACACAGCGCTTTATAATATAAAAGGGAGACAATACAGTTATAATACAATAAAATACAATAAGGTTAAGCGGGCCCTGCTCAGAAGAGCTTACACTCTAATAAATATGGCCAGTCCTCTCAGATTGCTTACTGTAGAAGTACCGAATGAGAATAATCTTTGCACCAAATGCCCAGTCCAGCTGGACTTTCTATCTTTTTTCCCTTGAAATGAGGAAGACTGCCAGATACGGTCCATTAAGTTATGTTTTGAAATCTGTCAGTGATGCAATTCAAATACCAACGCTCTTTTACCAAAGGGAATTTTCCTTTAATGCAACTTGGATGCAGTGCTAAGAAAACAGAACTGCACATAGATCAAATCTCTATGGTAGAATCTATTGAACATTGAAAAAAAAACATAAACAGTATGTATATAAAATATATAATTGTATATGTGTACATAAAAGTAAGTACTCCCCTCACATTTTTGTAAATATTTTCTTCTATCTTTTCATGTGACAACACTGAAGAAATGACACTTTGCTACAATGTTGTGTAGTGAGTGTACAGCTTGTATAACAGTGTAAATTTCCTGTCCCCTCAAAATGACTCAACACACAGCCATTAATGCTGAGATGGCCACTCCAGAACCTTTACTTTATTCTGCTGTAGCCAATGACAGGTGGACTTGGCCATGTGTTTTGGATCATTGTCATGTTGGAATGTCCAAGTACGTCCCATGTGCAGCTTCCTGGCTGATGAATGCAAATGTTCCTCCTGTATTTTTTGATAACATATTGCATTTATCTTGCCAACAATTTTGACCAAATTTCCTGTGCCTTTGTAGCTCCCACATCCCCAAAACATCAGCGATCCACCCCTGTGTTTCACAGTAGGAATGGTGGACCTTTCCTCATAGGCATTGTTGTCTCCTCTCCAAATGTAGGGGCAGATCCACATACATAGACTACGCCCGGCGCAGATGTGAGATACGCTACGCCGCTGTAACTTACCTGGCTTTGGTTTGAATCCTCAACGCATTCGCGCCGTAAGTTACGGCGGCGTAGTGTATCTCTCGCGGCGGAATTAAAATTGGGCGGGTAGGGGGCGTGTTTCATTTAAATGAAGCACGTCCCCGCGCCGAACGAACTGCGCATGTGCCGTCCGTTAAAACTCCCAGGGTGCATTGCTCCAAATGACGTCGCAAGGACGTCATTGTTTTCAACGTGAACGTAAATGGCGTCCAGCCCCATTCACGGACGACTTACGCTCTGCTCAGCCCCAATTCCGAATCTTCAGATCAGCCCCAATTCCTGCACCATAAGATCAGTCCCAGTTCCTGCACCATCAGACCTCAAATCAGCCCCAATTCCTGCACCTTAAGATCAGCCCCAGTTCCTGCACCATTAGACCTGTGATCAGCCCCAGTTCCTGCACCATCAGAGCTCTGCTCAGCCCCAATTCCGAATCTTCAGATCAGCCCCAATTCCTGCACCATAAGATCAGTCCCAGTTCCTGCACCATCAGACCTCAAATCAGCCTCAATTTCCAAATCTGAAGATCAGCCCCAATTCGCGCACCATAAAACCCTCTGCTCATCACCATCAATCAATAACGCAGAGGCCTTGAATGCATACCTGCTGCAGATGGCAGTTTCACTTAGAGGAGGAAGAGGGTAGGCAGGCAGGCCAAGAACGTCCACAGCCACTTGCAAGGCATTTGCTTGTGCTGGTAAGAGAACTGTCACTTGAACATCAGTGTGATCAGGAAATATGATGGCCTGCGGCCGGGATTTATAATTGGAAGCATAGTAAACTGTCAATTACAGCCTATGACGTGGTGCTTCTTGGGGTCCACATGGGGCACCCCTTGCCGTCGTTTGCGGACTCCTGTCATTAGATATGTTTTTCATGGGCATTTTCAAGCCAAATACTCAAGTCGCTTTGTATGTTTCTTCTCTTCTCCTAGGTTTTCGGTGGGTGATGCGTTTCGCAATGAATGTCAGATCCTGAACAGTCATCTTTCAGAACTGAGGACCACCACAGATAACAAACTGGTACGCACCCCCCCCCCCTCCTCGTTCCCCTCAATCTCGTCTCTTAGCGTTGGTTCCTCTCGCCCCCCCCAGGCTAGAGATCACAGCACCGCGTAACGATTGGATTTTTAATTAAAAAGCGCTGTGTTCGCGGCTTGTGTTGCAGGCTGAAGACAAAGGCTTGTTAATAGAATTTGTAGTATAATTAATCTCACAAGGCCACAAACTTCCTGCTCTTGCAGAAGGACAGAAATTCCGAAGGGCTAATATAACAGGGCTGTGTAGAAAACACCAATCACAGCTCACCTCTGATTGCTGTTGCTGCAGGGCAGAGAAATTGGGTTGCTTTGGTTAATTGTATTTTCCACATGATCACGATCACAGTGTTGTAAAGTAGATTGAGAGAGTAAAAAGAAATAAATGTTTTTAGGTTATTTTGATGCCGGCTTTGCCGAGTGCACGCCAGTGGAAAACTGACTTCTGTTAAAACTTAACTCCAGTATAAGTATACATAGGTAGATTCAGGTAGAGTTTGGCCGACTCATCAGTAGATAAGTCGACCTAACTCAGAATCTACGCCGACCTATGTCTAAGCGTATACTCAAACAGAGATACGCTTAAACATATCTAAGATAGGACGGCTTGCGCCGTCCTATCTTAGATTGCAATATTTTGGATGGCCGCTAGGTGGCGCTTCCATTGTGGTCGGCGTAGATTATGTAAATGAGTTTGTACGCCGATTCACGAACGTACGCCCGGCCGCCGCAGTCGATTTACGCCGTTTCCGTAAGGCCTTAGGAGGCCTAAAGTTATTCCACCTATTAGGTGGAATAACAATGTTAAAGTATGGCCGCGTTCCCGCCGCGAGGTTCGAATTTTTAACGTTGTTTGTGTAAGTCGTCCGCGAAACGGGATTCACGTCGTTTACGTCCACGTCGAAATCAATAGGCCCGTGCAGCGTACGTAACCGCAATGCACACTGGGAAATGTAGTCGCCCGGCGCATGCGCAGTGAAAAAAAAACGTCAAAAACGTGAGGTCAAGCCTCATTACCATGAAACAGGCCCCCCTCCAAGTCATTTGAATTTGGCGCCCTTACGCCCGCCCGCTTTAGGCTACGCCGCCGTATATTAGCAGGCAAGTATATTGAGAATCATTACTAGCCTAGCTAATTTACGGCGGCGTAGCCTAAACAGGCTAAGCTACGCCGCTGTAACATTACACCAATGTACCTGAATCTACCTAACAGTGCCTTGAAAAAGTATTCACGCCCCTTGAAATGTTCCACATTTTGTCATGTTACATCAAAAAATATACCGTATATACTCGAGTATAAGCCGACCTGAATATAGGCCGAGGCACCTAATTTTACCACAAAAAAATGGGAAAACGTATTGACTTGAGTATAAGCCTAGGGTGAGAAATGCAGCAGCTACTGGTAAACAATGCCCATCGGCAGCTATCACTGTGCTCATCGGCAGCCATCACTGTGCCTATCTGCAGCCTCACTGTGCCCATCTGCAGCCTCACTGTGCCCATCTGCAGCCTCACTGTGCCCATCTGCAGCCTCGCTGTATCCATCTGCGGCCACCGGCAGCCATCACTGTGCCCATCGGCAGCCATCACTGTGCCCATCGGCAGCCATCACTGTGCCCATCGGCAGCCATCACTGTGCCCATCGGAAGCCATCACTGTGCCCATCGGCAGCCATCACTGTGCCCATCTGTAGCCTCACTGTGCCCATCTGCAGCCTCACTGTGCCCATCTGCAGCCTCACTGTGCTCATCGGCAGCCATCACTGTGCTCATCGGCAGCCATCACTGTGCCCATCTGCAGCCTCACTGTATCCATTTTCAGCCTCACTGTGCCCATTTGCAGCCTCACCTTGTTTACGGTCTCCTGCTGTGTCATGCAACTGTTCAGCGGCCGTCCACTGTAACAAGCGGCTACAACAAAAAAATTTTAAGCATAAAAAAAATTTGCTGAAAAACTCGGCTTATACATGAGTATATACGCTAAATGTATTTTATTGGGATTTTATGTGATAGACCAACACAAAGTGGCACATAATTGTGAAGTGGAAGGAAAACGATAAATGGTTTTCATTTTTTTTTGTGTTTTACAAATAAATATGTGAAAAGTGTGGGGGGGGCATTTGTATTCAGCCCCCTTTACTTGGATACACCTTTAACTAAAATCTAGTGGAACCAATTGCCTTCAGAAGTCACCTAATTAGTAAATAGAGTCCACCTGTGTGTAATTTAATCTCAGTAAAAATACAGCTGTTCTGTGAAGCCTTCATAGGTTTGTTAGAGAACCTTGGTGAACAAACAGCATCATGAAGGCCAAGGAACACACCAGACAGGTCAGGGATAAAGTTGTGGAGAAGTATAAAGCAGGGTTAGGTTATAAAAAAATATCCCAAGCTTTGAACATCTTACGGAGCTTCTGTTCAATCCATCATCCGAAAATGGAAAGAGTATGACACAACTGCAAACCTACCAAGACATGGCCGTCCACCCAGGGGCAGGCTGACAACTCAT
Organism: Rana temporaria; assembly: GCF_905171775.1. Taxonomy (NCBI): domain Eukaryota; kingdom Metazoa; phylum Chordata; class Amphibia; order Anura; family Ranidae; genus Rana; species Rana temporaria. The sequence continues at coordinate 199,693,091 of NC_053495.1, forward strand.
GGGGCCCCCAGGCAATAGGAGATTATGGGGCCCCCAGGCAATAGAAGATTGTTCGGCCTCCAGGCAATAGAAGATTATGGGGGCCCCAGGCAATAGGAGATTATGGGGCCACACAGTATATACACACACACACACAGTATACACACACACACACACACAGTGTACATACACACACTGAGAAGGTACTGGAGAGGCGGGGCAGCTATAATCTTGGAATTTTTAGACCAAAAGGATGTCGGTAAGGGACACTTCAGGGACAGATGTGAAAAAAAAAAAAACGATTTTTACTGTCCCTGGTTTTACTGAGGCTGGCAACCCTGATGGGGCCCTCTAGTGGCATGGGGCCTTCGGGCAGTACCCAAATGGTCAGTCCGCCCCTGCGTCCACCTAAATGGACCGGGCCGGGCAAGGAGAGCATTCATCAGAGAAGCAGCCAAGAGGTCCATGGTAACTCTGGAGGAGCTGCAGAGATCCACAGCTCAGGTGGGAGAATCTGTCCACAGGACAACTATTAGTGGTCTCTCCACAAATCTGCCCTTTATGGAAGAGTGACAAGAAGAAAGACATTGTTGAAAAAAGCCATAAGAAGGGAGGGTACACAGCAAACATGTGGAAGAAGGTGCTCTGGTCAGATGAGACCGACATTTTACTTTTTGGACTAAAAGCAAAAAACTCTGGGGTAGATTCAGGTAGGAGATACGACGGCGTATCTCTGAGTGTGAAGCGTCGTATCTTGGCGCCTGATTCAAAGAATCAGATACGCCAGAATTTGTTTAAGATACGACCAGCGTAAGTCTCCTACGCCGTCGTATCTTAACTGCATATTTACGCGGGCCGCTAGGTGGCGCTTCCGTCGATTTACGTGAGGAATATGCAAATTAGGTAGATACGCCGATTCAGAAACGTACGTCCGCCCGGCGCATTTTTTTACGCCGTTTACGTTAGGCTTTTTCCGGCGTAAAGTCACCCCTGCTATGGCGTATCCTATGTTAAGTATGGACGTCGGGTCGGCGCATAATTTTCCGTCGATTGCGTCGTTTGCGTAAGTCGTTCCCGAATAGGGCTGTGCGTAATTTACGCTCACGTCGAAAGCATTGGCTTTTTGCGGGTTAATTTGGAGCATTCGCACTGGGTTACGTTCACGGACGGCGCATGCGCCGTTAGTCAAAAATGTCAAATACGTCGGGTCAGCCTTCATTACCATACAACACGCCCACTACATGGATAATTTGAATTCAGTGGGCTTACGCCGGACCACATACGCTACGCCGCCTTAACTTAGGGCGCAGGTTCTTTCTGAATACAGAACCTGCCTCACTAAGTTATGGCGGCGTAGCATATCTGAGATACGCTACACCCGCAGAAATTTACGCTGATGTCTCTGAATCTACCCATAAGTGTGGTGGAAAACTAACACTTCACATCACCTAAACACACCATTCCAACTGTGAAACATGGTGGTGGCAGCATCATGTGGTGGGATGCTTTTCTTCAGCAGGGACAGGGAAGCTGGTCAGAGTTGATGGGAAGATGGATGGAGCCAAATACAGTGCAACCTTAAAAGAAAACCTGTTATGCCTTGTACACATGATCGGTTTGTCTGATGAAAACGGTCTGATGGACCGTTTTCATCAGACTAACCGATCGTGTGTGGGCCCCATCGTTTTTTTATACATAGGTTAACAAACTAGGAGAAAAGGGAGTAGCCGCTTCAGGTGGGAACCCAGGTGAATATCCTGCGTTGCAGACAACTCAGGTGCAGGCAATGCACTTAGCAAAGCAGGAACAAAGATTGTCTCTGGACAGCCGCACACTGAACAAATTGTAGCCTTTATTAAAAGGACAGCACTGCAAGTCACAGCAAAAGTCACTGCTGTGACTTGTAGTGCTGTCCTTCTTTTAATATAAGGCTACAATTTGTTCAGAGTGCGGCTGCCTTAAAAAACTAGGAACTTGTTTTAAAATTATCTGATGGTGAAAAAAACGATCGTCTGTGGGCACGTCCATCGGTTAAAAATCCACGCATGTTCAGAATCAAGTCGACGCATGCTCGGAAGCATTGAACTTAATTTTTCTCAGCACATCGTTGTGTTTTACGTGACCGCGTTCTGACACGATCGTTTTTTTAACCGATGGTGTGTAGGCACGACTGATCATCAGTCAGCTTCATCGGATGGACCGATCGTGTGTACAGGGCATTAGAGTCTGCAAAAGACTTGAGACTGGGGGGGGAGGTTCACCTTCCAGCAGGACAACAACCCTAAACATACAGCCAGAGCTACAATGGAATGGTTTACATCAAAGCCTATTCATGTGTTAGAATGGCCCAGTCACAGTCCAGACCTAAATCACATTGAAAATCTGTGGCAAGACTTGAAAATTGCTGATCACAGACGTTCTCCATCCAATCTGACAGAACTTGAGATATTTTACAAAGAAGAAGAATGGGGAGAAATGTCCCTCTCTAGATGTACAAAGCTGGTAGAGACATCCCCAAAAAGACTTGCAGCTGTAATTGCAGAGAAAGGAGGTTCTACAAAGTATTGACTCCGGGGGGGCGCCATACAAATGTACCCCCCCCCCACACTTTTCACATATTTATTTGTAAAAAAAAAAAAATTGAAAACCATTTTATCATTTATCAATTATGTGCCACTTTGTGTTGGTCTATCACATAAAATCGCAATAAAATACATTTACATTTTTGGTTGTAACATGAGAAAATTTGGAATATTTTGAAGGGGTATGAATACTTTTTTCAAGGCCAATGTACAATTAGCTTCTCATGAAAGAGACCATATTGTCTAAGCACAAGGAAGAACGATGGTTAGGGTTGGTGTCGGAGCTGGTAATGGTGATTTTCACGTGGCTGTATGATCAGATCGACAACATTTTAATCCTCCCCGTCAACTCAGGTCTGTAAATTAGAAGCCTCTCCTGATCTCTTTCACTTATTTGCCCTTTTCAGAAGAAATGATGTAACCGGCTGGGCAGTTCATGTGATTAGCAGGGAGAGTTCCTATTAATAGCACTTCCATGCTGGTTACTCTCATTATATTTATAATGGAGATAGAGATGCAGTCATCTGAGGAGTAATCTTGTAAGTCACACAGAGAATCTCAGTACCCCCCCCCCCCCCCCCCCCCCCCAGTCCTAACACTTTCCGCTCTTCCAACACATAGCCTGAAGCAAACACTCTGGGCCGGATTCAGAAAGAGATACGACGGCGTATCTCCTGATATGCCGTCGTATCTCTGAGTTCCGACGGTCGGATCTATGCGACTGATTCATAGAATCAGGTTACGCATCGATCTCCCTAAGATCCGACAGGTGTAACTGTGTTACACCGTCGGATCTTAGGCTGCAATTCCAGGCCGGCCGCTAGGTGGCGCTTCCATATCTTTTACGCGACGAATATGCAAATGAGTAGTTACGCCGATTCAGAAACGAACGACCGCCCGGCGCTTTTTTTTTTTACGTCGTTTGCATTCGGCCTTTTCCGGCGTATAGTTACCCCTGCTATATGAGGGGTATCCTATGTTAAGTATGGCCGTCGTTCCCGCGCCGAGTTTTGAATTTTTTAAGTCGTTTGCGTAAGTCGTTCGCGAATACGGATGGACGTAATTTACGTTCACGACGAAACCAATGACGTCCTAGCGGCCTCATTTAGAGCAATGCACACTGGGAGATTTTACGGACGGCGCATGCGCCGTTCAAGTAAAACGTCAAAAACGCGGGGTCAAGGGAAATTTAAATAAAACACGCCCCCTACATCCCCATTTGAATTACGCGGCCTTACGCCGCAACACATACGCTACGCCGCTCTAACTAAGGGCGCAAGTTCTTTGTGAATAAAGAACTCGCGCCCAAAGTTAGAGTGGCGTAACGTATCGGAGATACGTTACGCTGGCTGGACAGATACGCCAATGTATCTGAATCCGGCCCTCTGAGTTTGAAATGGAAGCCTCCAGCCATAGGTGTGCGCAGCCTATTGCATTAGGGTGTGCACCCCAAAACTCCAACACATATGCGTTTGACATATCTACCGGCCTCTTCCCCACTCTCCATCCTGAAACATTGGGAGGAAGGGGGAGCATATGGGGGACCCGGGCAATAGGAAGAAGGGGAAAGGGACAAAGGGGGTGGCGGGGGTGGCATATATTGGTACCGATTCCCTGTATTTTCCTCCTGTGGCAGTTGAATGTTGATGAGAGGGAGAGGAGGAGAAGCCTACTTTCAGCTGCTGCAGGAGGAAAATACAGATCGGTTCCACTAAATTCCACCCCTGCCACATTTTCTGTCCAGGTTCTGAGGGTCGGCAAGGAAGGATTGTGGTTTACCTGTCACCTGCCCACCATAGACAGGTTGCCAACCCCAGGATTAGGGTGTGCCTAGGCACACCTGACACACCCCTTGCGCACGCCTATGCCTCCAGCTCAATTCCCTTCCCCCCATATTATTACCTAATGCTATGCATCTTGCCACTGCAAGCCCAACGGTGGACATTGTTGTGTCCCCTCTTTTTTTTTTTTTTTTTGCTTTTTGCTTTTTTTTTTTATACTTGCCTTTTTCAGATGTCTTTTAGTGGCCACTGGTGGGGTCTTTTTAGCTGTCTTGGCAGTCCTCCCATTGACCATCAGCGTAAGGGGGCACTTTTCACATATAAAAGTGGCTCCTCTATTAACCATTAATACAAAGGGGCACTTTTCTGACTGACCACTAATATAAAGGTATTTTTCTTCCACTGATCACTAATATAAAAAGGTAATTCTCCTCCTGACCACTAATATAAGGGGGTGCTTCTCGCACTGACTACTAAAGTACAGGGGTCCTTCTCCCACTGACCACTTTTATATGAAGGCCCTTTTCCACCTGACCATTAATAAAAAGGGGGATTTCTCCCATAATTGACCAGTAATATAAGAAAGTCCTTCTTCCCTGACCACAAATATAAGGGGGTCCTTCTCCTCCTGACTGCTAATGTAAGGGGGGTCTTCTCCCCTTGAACAGTAAGTAGGGGGTCCTTTTCCCCTTGACCACTAAAGTAAGGATTTCCTTCTCCACTTGACTACTAACATGAGAGGGGCCTTCTTTCACTAACCATTATTATAAGGAGATCCTTCTCTAGGGTGACCACTACGGTTGTCCCGATACCGATACTAGTATCGGGTCCGATACTGAGCAATTGCGCGAGTACTTGTACTCGCGCAAATGCTCCCAAAGCTTCACCAATACTTTTTTTTTCAGGGAGGGTGCAGAGAGGGGACAGAGACAGCGGGTGGAGAGGGGGCGGAGAGAGCTGCTTCCGCTGTCTAATCCCCAAACAGAAAGCCAAGCGCCCCCCCCGCCGTCTTGTTGATCAGCGCGGGGAACATTACAGCTTTCATTTGAATAGCTGTGTGTTTCCCGCCACGCCTCGTCATATATAGCCCCTCAACTAGGCGGGGAGGGGACTTGGTTTCTCCTTGGGGACAAGGCTGCATTTGGGGACAAGGCTGCATTTGGGGACATGGCTGCATTTGGTGACATTGCTGCATTTGGGGACAAGGCTGCATTTGTGGATAATGCTGCATTTGGGGACATGACTGCATTTGGGGACACATGGCTGCATTTGGGGACACATGGCTGCATTTGGGGACACGTGAACACATTTAAAAAAAAGTATTGGTAATCGGTATCGGCGAGTACATGAAAAAAAGTATCAGTAGTTGTACTCGCTCCTAAAAAAGTGGTATCAGGGCAACGCTAGTGACCACATTTTCAAATTACCATTCAGGGACACCCTCCCTTCCCAAAAATCAGCTTGACAGTGATTGGACACAAGAGGCGCGATTCATGATTTTTCCAATCACAAGCAGGGGGCGGGGATTGTGCTCCTCCAGGCATTCCTGGCCAGGACAAGTACTGTCAGTGAGTAAAGCGGTGATGTGGCGACCTTTTTTGGGGGCATCAGATTGGCCCAGGGGGTGGTTATGTCAGTTTCATTCCGGGACACTGTATTGCGGGCAATCTGAATTGCATTGGAGGCGTGGCCTGGCAGGAACCTAGGCTGAGGTTGTCTCTCTTATCATTTAACCCCTGTGGATGTGCAGTACCAGTGATTCTCTTCTCCTTTCCTTCAGTTACTAATATAAGAGGGTCTTTCTCCCACTGACCACTAATATAAGAGGGTCCACCTCCCACTGACAACTAATATAAAGGGGTCCCTCTGACCACTAATATAAAGAGGTCCTTTTCCCACTGACCACTAATCTAAGGAGGTCCTTTTTCCATCTGACCACTAATCTAAGGGGGCCTTTCTCGACAGGACACCGTCATCTAATCAGGTTGCCATCACAATGGGCGGCGGAAGTGCCCACCCCGTTGTGATGGCATCGAAGCCCTCGGCACTGCCCACTGACTCCTGGGAAATGATGACACACATCTCCCAGGAGCAGTAGCGAGCGGAGGTGCCGAGGGAAGAGACGTAAGGAGCCGCGGAGAGGAAGGAGGAAGATTTCAAGGGACCAGTGAGGTGAGTTAAAAAAAAACACAGTAATGCCTTTTTTTTTTTGGGTAGAACTCCACTTCAAAGCGGAGTTCCACCTAAAAATTGAACTTCCGCTTAACCCACTCCTCGCCCCCTTACATGCCACATTTGGCATGTAATTTTTTTTGGGGGGCTGGAAAGGCGATTAGCTTAATTGCCTTCTTGCAGCCCCTCCCTGTAGGCGAGCGCCTGTCCAATCGGACGGCGCCGCTCGCGCATGCGCAGTGCCGCTCGCGCATGCGCAGTGGGTGCCCGGCCGTGAAGCCGAAAGCTGTCACTGCCGGGTGCCCACACTTAGAATGAAGACGCCGGCCAGCGAGGGGGGGCGAGGAGCGGAGCCCCGGCCGGTGCATCGCTGGAGCCATGGAGCAGGTAAGTGTCTGTTTATTAAAAGCCAGCAGCTACACTTTTTGTAGCTGCTGACTTTTAATAAACTTAAAAAAAGGCTGGAACTCCCCTTTAAGAGGCAAAGAATTATCAGTGATATTCTCCAAGCATTTATTTACATTTGCTTAGTGTATAAATCCAGATTAATAGCCTTTTAGAGCCAAGGCCCTCATATGCTCCACATCTCTGCAGCGACCTCATCTCGCACCTCTTCCCTCTGCGCTCTGTAAAGAATTTCAGTATAAACATCTGAATGAGCCCCAGAGAGATGTGCTCCACAGATGCTATAAATATTTGATGGATGGTGAATCTCCTAGAACGCTGTGCTGTGGTTATTGCTGTGGTTATGTTAGCATTGCTTGGTGATAGACATCACGGTTTTGGCCGGAGTCGGTAACTAATAATAACCTTTTCAATGTTGTAGAGGCAAACGCTGTACACCGTCTGCCAAGAATGGTTCCAGGTCTCCAGCCAGAAGTCGTCATCCCCGGATCTGGTGTCGCTTTATCTGGACGCGTTCAGATCGATCAGCCCCCAGCTGCTGCAGATGGTGGTCAACATCGCAGACGAGAACGGCAACACCTCTATGCATTACAGCGTATCGCATTCCAACTTCGCCATCGTCCGGCTCCTACTGGACACAGGTGAGGCTCCTTTTCCTCCATGTAATTAAAGTGGATCTGTCATTTTCAGTGGCACAACTAAAAAGTTATGCCAGTTATTTTATATTATTTATATCAATATTATACTGATGGAAAGTGGACATAACCCTTAAAGCGGAGTTCCACCCAAAAATGGAACTTGCGCTTTTTGGAACCCTCCACCCCTCCGGTGTTACATTTATCACCTTTCAGGGGGGAGCAGATACCTGTGTGATACAGGTATTTTGCTCCCACTTCTGGACATAGATACCCAAGCCACCCGCGGGTATCTACGCCACTTCCGACGCCTCCCCCCCCCCTGCTGTCTTCTGGGAGACACACATATCCCAGAAGACAGCAGGGACCAGTGGGGTCGCGCATGCGCAGTAGGGAACCAGGAAGTGAAGCTGCAAGGCTTCACTTCCTGATTTCCTTACCGAAGATGGCGAAGCCTCCACCCGAGAGCTGAGTGATAGATCGGCTTCGGCACCCTGGACAGGTAAGTGTCCTTATTTTAAAAGTCAGCAGCTGCAGTATTTGTAGCCGTTGACTTTTTAAAAAAAAAATCGGTAAGTGCCCTTACCTTCTTCACATTGAGGTTACTGCAAGCCTATTGCCTGACACACTGGGGGAGATTTACTAAAACTGGTGCATGGTAACCAATCCAAGAGTACCTTACTCTGTTCTCTACGAGCTGCGGCTCCCATATAGTAGACCAGGGGTCTCTAAACTTTCTAAACAAGAGGCCAGTTTAAGATCGTTCAGACTTTAGAGGGGCCAGACATAATTCCTCATTGTTTGTGTCTGTGGGAGGGATAGTGCCCCATCATTGGCATCAGTTTGAGGAATAGTGCCCCATCATTGGTGTCAGTGAGAGGAATAGTGCCCCATCATTGGCATCAGTTTGAGGAATAGTGCCCCATCATTGGTTTCTGTGGGAGGAATAGTGCCCCATCATTGGTGTCTGTGGCAGGAATAGTGCCCATCATTGGCATCAGTTTGAGGAATAGTGCCCCATCATTGGTGTCTGTGGGTGGAAGGGAGGCCATCATTGATATCAGTGGGAGGAATAGTCCTGGTTGGTGTCAGCAGTGGTGTGACCACTGTAGTAGACTATAGTTCTAGCACTTGCCAGGCCAGTGCAAGCTGCTAGAGTAGAGCTCATTGCTTTCCTCCATGGATTGATTTGCCAGCCCTAGAGTCAATAAGGATTACTTCTGGGACACACGATGGAAGTGAAAGGAAAAAGGTACATTGTGGGGAGTGAGAGGGAGCTGTGCAGGAGTGGTTATTGAGGTAAGTAAAACTAATAACACCAATGCTGCAAGTTCTTATTCTGCAGTTCTGGAGTTTTTTTGTGCAGGGCTGAATGTTGCTGGCCCTGACGCTTGGTGGGGTTTATTGCTGGCCCTAACGCTTGGTGGGGTTTATTGCTGGCCCTGACGCTTGGTGGGGGTTTATTGCTGGCCCTGACGCTTGGTGGGGGTTTATTGCTGGCCCTGACGCTTGGTGGGGTTTATTGCTGGCCCTGACGCTTGGTGGGGTTTATTGCTGGCCCTGACGCTTGGTGGGGTTTATTGCTGGCCCTGACGCTTGGTGGGGTTTATTGCTGGCCCTGACGCTTGGTGGGGTTTATTGCTGGCCCTGACGCTTGGTGGGGGTGATCATTGGCAGCTATGAAACTTTCTGGATTTACCATTGTCAGGAACCATAAACCAAAGGGAGACAGACAGTGCAGTTAAAATCACACTTTCAATAAAATAGCAAAAATAACAGTTCAGGAATGTAGTCAAACAACAAAAGCCAAAATTTGGTTGCCAGAGTGGGTAATCAGATGAGCCGGTGTCAGGAAACCTAAAGTCGGCATAGTCAGGAAAAAAAATCAGGATGGAACAGGAATCAGAAGGGAAGTCAGCTAGGCCAAATCATACACAGGAGCACAGGAAGGAAGCACTTGTAGATCATAGACCATGCAAGGGCAAGGAGGAAATGAGCTAAGCTGCTTAAAAAGTAAAAAGGGACTGGCTGTAGGCTGGGCTAATGATGCAGGTTAATGCTAACCAGGTTAGTCACTGTGGTAACAATGAGTGGTTGTTAATTAACTGACAGCTGAGCAGCTTCGGAGCACTGAAAGAAAAGTTCCTCTTTAATCAAAGCTGCAGATTGAAAAATAAAAAATTGAACACGGCTTCTGAAATTACATTAACATAAAGCTTTTATGCGATTTTAGTGTTTGAGTTAACAGAAGGATAAATTCCATGTTTCTTTCCAGACTGACGGAATTAGACATGTAGATACTTTGTGTTTCAAGGGGACTTTGGGGAAAAACCTTGAGAGCTAAAATGAGCTCCTTAGAAAACAAGAGGTCTTTGCAGGGAAGCAATTTGATATTTTTTGCATCTGATCACATCCAGCGTTTATCTCCCGTCATTGCCACTCAGCATCTATAAACAGTCGGACTTAATTGAAGCATTTAGCATGATTCGCTGTAATTTTTCGGAGTGACGGAGTGTCTGCCGGAGGGAAGGAACCCCTCAAACTGACATCTGTGCTGGATCAGGTAACAGGACCGAGAACTGGAACTGGGAAGTCACAATTCTCTCTGCCAGCAGACTTTGTCCTCTAAGGCCTTGTACTCACGGCAGGACATGTCCGATGAAAACGGTCTGCAGACCGTTTCCATCGGACATGTCTGGCCGGGGACTGCCCGGGGACTTCTGTTCGATGGCTATACACACCATCGAACAGAAGCCCGCGCGTAAACATTACGCGGGGCGTGTCCGCGGTGTCGCCGCGTCGATGACGCGGTGTCGCCGCGACAATGACGCGGCGACGTGGGCGGGCCGCCTTAAAAATGCTTCCACGCATGCGTCGAAGTCATTCGACGCATGCGAGGGATGCGGGCGGCAGGACATGTACGGTAGGTCTGTACAGACGACCGTACATGTCCGGGCGGACAGGTTTCCAGCGGACTGTTTTAAAACAAGTCCGGGAAACAGTTGTCCGCTGGAAACCTGTCCGATCCGTCCCAAAATGGTCCGCTCGGGCCAACACACGGCCAAACATGTCTGCTGAAACTGGTCTGCGGACCAGTTTCAGCAGACATGTTTGGTCGTGAGTACGGGGCCTAAGAGATAACTTAGAGATGTCATTAACCCGGACATGTTCCTCAGATATACAGAGGAGGCGGCCTGAAAAAGCCATTAGTCCGCTCACCCCCAGAAAGGTGGAGAGCTGCGGAGGAGTAACGGTCATCCTCTGGTCCCATGGCCAATGCTCTAGGTCAGGCATGTCGTAGTTAAATGGAACAGAACGAGGATTAAGTGTCTGCGGAGGGCTAATTCCAAATTGTATTGCAGCACTTTAGTAATTACCATAACAATAAGAGCAATCTTCAATATTTTATCCCAAGAGGAGAAAGCATATTGTGAAATATTCAACTGCAGAATGATGTAAGGAATTCTAGACTTTATAAACTATAGTAGGACCTTCTAACGCGTTCCAGTTCTTTATATCAGTGATCATCAACTCCTGTCCTCAGGGCCCACTAACAGGTTAGGTTTGCATGATAACTGAAATACATGACAGGTGATATCATGCTCAGTGATTGCAGTATTCTAGTCTGCATCTCCCCCAAGGTAATACATAAAACCTGGCCTGTTAGTGAGCCCTGGGGACTGGGTTGATGACAACTGCTTTACCCAAGGAATAATTCCGACCTAGAGTGACCACATTTCCAAACTGCCATTCAGGGACACTCCCCCTCTCTCACCTTCCCCCAAAAAAGATGAGGGGGGGGGTAATATAGTCTCGGGGTTGATGGAAAATTTGGCGGTGGGTTATTTGTCAGGTGAATGTGCCCCGTGCCACCAGATGCAATGCTGCTTGCCGCCCATAGCCTGCCGCCAGATGCAGTGCTGCTGAAACGTGCGTAGAAGGAAAGGAGTGGAGTCACTATCTGAAGAGTGAAGATCACACCAGTCCCTGCTGCTTGCCGCTGGGTGCCGGAGAAGGAAGAGGTGCCGAGGTGGGTGGGGACAGCAGTGCTGCACTGGGCACAGGCCTCACTCCCGGTCTCGCTGTCAGAGTAAATTGTCACTGGTTGCAAGATGCCAGGCAGCGCCGGCCCTAGCAACCAGTTCCGGAAATGTAGTTATTAGTTAGTAGGGGTGGCTGTGTCCTCTATTTCATTCCGGGACACTGTATTGTCCCAGAATGAAGGTGCCCGGGACCCAGGACAGACATGTCAATTGCGGGACAGTCCCGGGAAATCCGGGACACGTGGGCACCTTATTCTTTTATATCCTCCATGTTTCCATTCCTCCTATATCTCCGACTCAATCTTTTAAACAAAATCCAATCCTCTAGAATGCATTAAGATAAAAAAAAAAAACCTTCCGCCTTTACACCCCTTTAAGCCTGGAATTCTACTCTAAAGCATGTATGCATTCCTAAACCGTAAATGCTTTCAAACAAGCCATCGCGGAAATTTCTAGCTACTTGTAATGTAAAGTTATTCATTTTTTAAGATTGTCAAAGATCACAACAAAAACTAAGGTGGGGAAAGAGGCCGTGACTTCAGTGTCTATGTTGTGAACTGTAAAAATGAATTTCCCCACAATGCCTACAGCTTCAGAGGTTAATGAGGGTTGTTTTAAAGCGTGTTTTCTACTTGCTCACAATGCCGCTACATTAGTGTGCATAATCTGGGCATAGGCTCAGTTTACCTAGGTTAAAATTATGTACCCGCCCCCTCCAGGTGTCTATGTGCCGGGCTAGCTTGGCCTGCGCATAAGCATCCTATAGATTGGATTGAGGTGTTGTTCCCACAGTACGGATACAGACACAGCCACTAGATTTTTTTTTTTACTCATATGACTTTAGACTCACTTTAAATACATACGATTGCAAACTTTGTATCATAAATTGGGCACATCTCCCAGCCTGGTATTTGTTCATGTTAAAAGTTTTTAGGCTTTTAACTGAAGTAAGAAGACCGTGGTAAAGTCAGCGGGAAAGATGTCAATTGTTAAATAAGAAGCGTTTTAGCGGGAAGTCAATATTTCAGGTATTGATCAGAGACGCTAGGTTGTTCTCCTTAGTCTCTAAAGTGCTCAGCTGTGTGTAACCACCTGCCTTGAAAATCAATATATATGGCAAAGGAAGCCATTGTCGGCAAGGAGTTAAAGAACCGCTATCACCAAATAACACGCTGTCAAGTCATATGCGCCAAGTGTTTCAATCTCTATAGTTACTGTAAAAAAATCATTACTTTTGAAATCTGAATGTCAAAACTTTTTGTACAGAGTCTGCTGGGTGTGAGGATTGTTTGGAAAGAAAAAGATGGTGCCAGCGTGTAGGCAGCAGCAGTCTGCTTCCTCCACTATAGGTGGCGCTTGACCGGAGCGGTACTGGAGTTGTGCTCCCTTACTGGGTTGTCTGTTGAGTTGAGCCTTTTGCTCTCACAACCGGACTGTGTGTAGTTACTTCCCGCATGCTGTACCTACCCACATGTAATAAGTCGTCACCATGGGGTACCTTTTTGTATATAGCGCATTCCTTTTTTGTACTTCCCAGCACAGCACCACATTTGCTTTAGCACTTTGTGAACTGGAAGGTATATATTATATATATATATATATATATATATATATATATATATATATATATATATATATAAAATATCTCCTTCTAGACTGTAAGCTCTAACGAGCAGGGCCCTCTGATCCTTCCTGTATTGAATTGTATTGTAACTGTACTGTCTTCCCTGATGTTGTAAAGCGTTGCACAAACTGTTGGCGCTATGTAAATCCTGTATAATAATATAATAATATTATATATATATATATATACATATATATATATATATATATATATATATATATATATATATATATATATATATATATATATATATATATATATATATATATATATAGTTAGTAAAACCTTGGATTGCGAGCATAATTAGTTCCAGAAACATGCTTGTTGTAATCCAAAGCACTCTTATAGCAAAGCAAATTTCCCCATAAGAAATAATGGAAACTCAAATGATTCGTTCCACAAGTCCTTCTGTTTATCGTCCATATAAAAAGATTATAACAATCTGACCAGGTTGTGTAACCATAAAATGTCCATCCACAAATGGAAGCCTCCCCAGGGGGATTGGAAGCAGAGTTCAGCAGGAGCTCCAGAGTATAAAAGAGAAGAGAGGTGCCTCTAAGTGTAGCAAAATTGTGCTAAATGTAGTTCCTTTATTAAATGTAACCATATTTCTACACTTAGAGGCGCCTCTTCTTTTTTGTACTCAGTTGTGACATGACGCTACTTGTATATCAAGAAATCGCTTGTATATCAAAATGTTGCTTGTCTTGCAAAACGCTCTTAAACCAAGTTTCTCACAAACCAAGGTTTTACTGTATATAGCTTCTTTTAAATAACTTCAGCGCACCAAACCCAGGTGGTCTACTATGCAAATATCAACCACAAATTTTGTGGTCAAGCTCTGGTCTGCCTCCTTCTAACCCCTGTACCCTCCTTTTAATCACTAGATCTGGGTAGCATCATTCCCTAAAAGAATATTTGTATAGAGTAGGAGGATATTGCCAGAGCGTAGAGACATGGTAGTTATGGTCAATACTTGCAGAACAGTACACCTGAGATTTTGAGGATCTCTGAATGGTATCGGAGCAGATACCTGGACCTTCATGATTCTCAACTACACAGCAAAGTTCATAAGCATCATGGGAAATGTAGTTCCAAAACATCTGGGGTGCCAAGGTTCTCCATCACTGCCCTAGACCAATTCAATCATGGCCTACAAAATTGGGTCATGTATGACGTCCTCGGGGGCAAAAAGAGTTCCCTGGTCCATTGGAAGGACATAATTTGTTTGACCTATGAACAGTATGGTATTCATCCTTCCCTTTCTTTTTGTCTGTGCTGCATTTATGCACCAGGTGGAATGTGCACTGAGGAGGGTTTGAGAACAGGTAGATGTCACCTAACTGTGCATAGTACCATTAGGGTCTAAACATCCTGATGGCCCTTTGCATTGATGAAGAGTACAAACAAGACCACATTTAATGTACTATTTTGCTTTTCTAGGTCTCAATATATGCTACATTATAGCATAATCTCTTCATGGCAGAAACTGCTACCTTGTTCTAATCTAAAACAGATACACCATACTCCAGTGGTGGCCACTCCATTAGGGGCACAGGGACGCCACCTCCCACCGATCCATGTGCCAGGCCCCTAATCTACATTCCGGAGCGCCAGATGCATGTGTAACGGGGTCAGGGGTTAACACCGTTTACGATATTCCATTCCACCAACCCACAACAGCTTATCCGACACTCCAACAATCCAACAGACACGATCCATTAGAATTCCCCAGAAGGACGAGACACACACAGCTCTGTCTCTGGTTCAAAACGAATGAATGCTTTAATGGTAAACTCTCAGATTTTTATACAGTTAGAGAGCATGCTGCAGTAATCACAGGGACAATGAAACACTCCACCCAAAACATCACACAATGGGTGCTTAACGAGTCCCCCTCAATCCGCATCTTAGACAGACATTCTGGCACCGAATCGACAGGAGTTAATTACTACAGCTGACAAGTCACATTCCACATCTATTATCAATAGTATTTTGACACAAAACAGTGTCATTAGCATACACAATGAAAGATCTTAGGAGCAGACTTAATCAGCACAATGGACAACAGAATGCAATCACAGCAAGCCCCATCACTACAGCCAGGTGGACTTAATTAGCATCTCAAAAGTCTATGTTACACATTGAATGAATCACTGTCCTATTGACCTGTTGAGGTCAGAATAAACAACCTGTAATATCTCAAGATCTCCTGCAATACATGAATTATCATTAATGTCCCATCTCATGTAATCTGAGATATCAGTTCTCAGTCATCCTATGCCCCTAAAGGAGATAGGATGACCCTAGACCCAAGAGTCATTAGTGAAGCTGGCACAGGAGTACCCCGCATCCTTCAAAAGTCTCTGGGTTATTACGGGCCATTCCGTTACATCGTGGATTTCAGTGTTTTGTTTTAAGCATGTGATTAGAGCTTAATTGGCTTAAAAAAAGGGTGGGCTCAGGGGTCAGAGCACTGTTGTGTGACATTAGCAAAATAATATTTGCTAATGTCTTCCTGCTTCTCCTCCTGGCTAATCAGAAAGCGGGTCCTGAGACTTGGACGGGGATGTTTTAGGACTCTCAGCCAATCGTGTCTCAGGACCCGCTTCCTGTTCGGTCCTGGAGGAGAAGCAACGTCACGACTCTGAGCCCTAACCCAGATCCAGCACCACCTCCTAAGGTAAGGTCATGGATCGCCACCTTCCCGTCCGGTAGTGTGAGTGAGGGGGGGGCAGGTTTGTTTGACACTCCCCTCAAATTATTGAGCACCAGCCGCCATTGCCATACTCCCCATCTAAATCTGTCCTCATGACAAAATTATAGAAACTGAAGTCTACATGGGATAGATTGTGCCGAGTTTGTGCATCCAAATTTAAAATTTGGAATTTAATAATCAGTAATATAACATGAGCAGGATAATGAGTAGGTTTCTGTATAGCAACATTGACCACAAGAAAATCTTTCACTCTTTGTACTAGGAGTGTGTGACGTTGACCATCAGAATAAAGCGGGGTACACTCCCGTGATGCTTACCCCTCTGGCATCGGCAGACACAGATGAAGATATGCAAGTTGTGAAAGCTCTTCTCAGTCTCGGCAATGTCAATCTGACTGCCACCCAGGTACGTTGACAACATACATTATGTATACGATTGCACCTAAAGAGATATCTATGTATACATTGATGAACTGCATTGTAGTCATTTTCAAAAAGTGTATCTAAAGCCATTTTTGGTTGGGTGGTTCAATAGAGCGGGGAAGGATTGGAACTCCTTTCAGATGTTTGTTGCTATTGAGTCGTCACCATGGGGTAATAAAATCATGTGCCTTTTTGTATATAGTGCATTCCAGCTCAGCACCATATTTGCTTTAGATCTTCGAGCTGGAAGGCGTGTGTATGTGTGCAAGTATATATATATATATATATATATATATATATATATATATATACACACATATATATACACACACACACACACACACACACATACACATCAGTGGAACCTTGGATTTCGAGCATAACCCGTTCCAGGAGAATGCTCGTAACCCAAAGCACTCGCATATCAAAGCGAGTTTACCCATAGAAGTCAATGGAAATTAAAATAATTTGTTCCGCATTGACTTCAATGGCATGCAATACCACATGTGGCCAGGGGTGGGGGGGGGGCTCTGGAGAGCCTCGGAAACACTCAGAAAGGCCAGAGGAGATCTCGGCTGAACTCTGAAAACCTCGGAAAGGCTTGGGAACGGAGTATTTCCAAAGTTTTCCGAACAGCTCCGATTGGCTCCGCTGGGCTCCCCCCACCTCAGGCCAAACGCGATACTGCACACCGCTTTAGCTTAAATCCTGCTCGTTTTGTGAGACAACACTCACAAACCGAGTCAGGATTTTTTAAAATAAGTGCTCGTATTGCGAAAAGCTCGTTAACCACGTTACTCGCAATCCGAGGTTCCACTGTGTGTGTGTATATATAAATATATATATATATATATATATATATATATATATATAAATATATATATATATATATATATATATATATATATATATATATATATATATATATAGTATGTTCCCTGGGTGTGCTCTAACTGTAGGGGGGGTGGCCTCACTAGGGGAAATGACTGATCGCTGTTCATACATTGTATGAACAGAAGGTCAGCATTTCTCCCCTGACAGGACCGGGAGCCATGTGTTTACACACACAGCTCCCGGTCCTCGCTCTGTAACGAGCAATCGCGGGTGCCCGGCGGTGATCGCGACCGCCGGGCACGCGCGCAGGAGCGAGTGGGGCGGCGCGCGCCCCTAGTGCCCGCTTCGCGAGGCGACGTAGCGCTACGGGCTCTCGCGCAGGAGAGCCGACCAGCCGCCGTAGAGCTGCGGCGGCTGGTCGGCAACCAGTTAAAGTTCAATATCCCCAACAAAATTCTTTCCTGTGTCTTAAAAGAAGTTAGTAGTAGGGAAGGTGGCAACCGGTACCTACAATTGAAGTAGCACTGTTCTTATGCTTTTTCATATTTCATGTGTGAGGTTTACAACCACTTTAGTTGAAATGGACACGTGCATGTATATGGTAAAGGAACGTTTTTTTTTTTTGTATCTACATTAAATAACATTTAATCATTTGTATGCTTTTATTACTGTTCTTTTATTTTACCATTTTCATCAACTTGCTGCAGAACTTATCACATTGCAGAAGCC
Organism: Rana temporaria; assembly: GCF_905171775.1. Classification (NCBI taxonomy): domain Eukaryota; kingdom Metazoa; phylum Chordata; class Amphibia; order Anura; family Ranidae; genus Rana; species Rana temporaria. The sequence continues at coordinate 199,711,016 of NC_053495.1, forward strand.
GATTTACATTTTTTGAGACTTAAATAATTCACAGATCTTCAATTTTACATTTCATCCCAGCTGTAGTACAAATAGTGATTGTAATTGTACAGAATGAATTCTTTCTCTAGACACAGAGTTCTTGTATTTTTCTGTCTCATTAATATGAATAAATTCAGAATGGCGTCACAGAAAAATGTGTTCCAGAGCGTCACACAACTGAAGTTTCCTATTGTTCCTTCCACTGGAGCATGGGAAAGTCTTTTGACATTATAGGTAACTTGTGCCATAGGCAGGCACAATCCCGAAAAATGTATGAACTATTACAGCTAAGGAATGTATCAATACAATCTGTAGTTATAATAGTTTACTATTACAGCTATAAACATTTGCTTATTAGAAACTATACTTTTCCAATTCTTCTGCCCTGCCGCTTTGTCTCCTCTCCCCTCTTTGCACCCCTTTTTTCTGTCCCCTTCCCCACTTTTTTCTTTTCTTTTGTTGATTCTCCTCCTTTATTATTGATGATCTTTTTTGGTAAAAATTGGGATCCTTTGGCAGTTATTTATTGCTATTTGTGTCCCAGTCAGTGATGTATTTAGGTTTTGTGCTGCCCTAGGCCTGACTAAACTTGTGCACCCCTAATTTAAATATGACCCACCCCTTCCTGTCAAGGCCACACCCATTGCTGTTAAAGACCTGCCCTTCCCTTACCCTTAGTCTATCCAAAATGAAAAAAAGTGTTCCTAAAGTTTTACTTTAGGCACAAAATTCTGATAATTTTATGGAGAGGACTAAAAAGATATAACCATGCCAATGGTACAGCAGAACATATGTAGCACAGTGAGGAAGGTTTGTGATCCAAGATGATAGGACAATCAAAATTAGAAGCTCTGCCCCCCTACAGTTGCGGGATGCTTGCCTCTCTGCCCAGTCCGCCCCATAAGACTGGTGCTACACTAACAGTGCTACACTAATAGCGCAAGCTGACGGGGACTCTTTCCGTGCTGCCCCCCTGCAATGTGCTGCCCTAGGCCTAGGCCAGGATACAGCCCTGGTCCCAGTTGGGTTGATTCAGCGTCTCTATTTCTTCTAATGATTATTGCCACTGGTGAGGGAAAATCTAAAACTGTGGGTTGTCGTCAGAATGGGCATAGAGGGGAACTACGGGCACTTATTCCAGGGACATTTCCTTTCACTTAATGTGAACCGCCGCATATTTGCATGCAGTAGTGAAAATAGCGCTGTGCCAAGAGCACATGCCCTGCCCGCTCTTGACAGTTACCGGCGGCCAACTGAAAGCTCCTGATCATGTGATTGATGTGACAGCCAGTCAGTGCCGAGACAAGGTCATCCAGCACCCAGGGCAAAGATGCCAAACTACGCCCCCCCTTTCCCTTAGGGTTAAAGTGGAGGTTCACCCGAAAACTTAATTTTTAACATTAGATTGAGGCTCATTTTGTCTAGGGGAATCGGGTAGTTTTTTTAAAATCGAAGCAGTACTTACCGTTTTAGAGAGCGGTCTTCTCTGCCGCTTCCGGGTATGGGCTGCGGGACTGGGCGTTCCTATTTGATTGACAGGCTTCCGACGGTGGCATACATCACGTCACGATTTTCCGAAAGTAGCCGAACGTCGGTGCGCAGGTGCCGTATAGAGCCGCACCGACGTTCGGCTTCTTTCGGCTACTCGTGACGCGATGTATGCGACCGTCGGAAGCCTGTTAATCAAATAGGAACACCCAGTCCCGAAGACCATACCCGGAAGCGGCGGAGAGAAAATCGCTCTCTAAAACGGTAAGTACAGCTTCGATTTTAAAAAAAACTACCCGATTCCCCTTGACAAAATGAGCATCAATCTAATGTTAATTTTTTTTTTCGGGTGAACTCCCTCTTTAAGGTCAGGTTGCCCCCATCCATGCAATAAACCATTGCGCCAGGGGCAGCCGTCCCTCCTGCCCAACCCTTGTCCCTGCCCTGCAGCCAGTCACAGTGATTACATGGACATAAGCTCCGCCCCACCTCCAGCATTCTAGACCCCTTAAGGTGGGAGGGTCTCAAACTGGCGGCCCTTCAGCTGTTGCAAAACTACAAGTCCCATGAGGCATTGCAAGGCTGACATTTACAAGCATGACTCCCAAAAGCAGAGGCATGATTGTGACATGTAGTTTAGCAACAGCTGGAGGGCCGTCAGTTTGAGACCCCTGCCTTAAAGGCCTTTTTTTTTTGCCTTCAGGATTTTAGCTCTAGTCTAAGGCCCCGTACACACGGACGGACTGTTCGATGAAAAAGGTCCGCCGGACCGTTTTCATCGGACAGTCCTCTGCCGGATTTCTGTTTGATGGTTGTACACACCATCAAACAGAAATCCGTGCAGACACGATACGCGGTGACGTGGCCGCGCCGTCGTCGCGGCGACGTGCGCGGCCCTGGAAGGTCAATGCTTCCACACATGCGTCGAATCACTTTGGGCCGAGCGGACATGTCCGGTGAGTCGTACAGACGACCGAACATGTCCGACGGACAGGCTTCCAGCGGACATGTTTCTTAGCATGCTAGATCAGGCACATCCACCGTTTGCCTCACACAAAGTAAAAGCTGTACAGTTGCCGGATCCCTTTCTTCTGAAAGACGACAGTTGGGCTTGCCCAAGATGGAAGCTTTCAGGACCTTCCTTGCGTCCCTCTCCCAGGCCTTATGCAATAAAACCCAGAATGGTCGTTGAATTGATGCCGAGTGTAAAATGATGCGAGACCTGATCTTGGGATCTCTCTTCCAGGGTGGGCAGACAGCGCTGATGCTTGGTATTAGCCATGGCAGGTCCGACATGGTAAAAGTACTGCTGGAGTGCGGGGCAGACGTGAACCTGCAGGACGTGGATGGAGAGTCCGCTCTGATGATGGCCTGTCATTTGGGAAATGTGGAAATCGTCAAGCTTATTTTGTCTCAACCAGACTGCAATGTGGAAATAACGGATAAGGTAAGATCACAATGGTCTGAAAATAATTCTTTCACAGTCGATCTTTATTGTAATTTCTCTGCTAAAATACTATAATTATAAAACCGTTCAATTGGATGTGCATACATACATACATACATACATACATACAGTACCTTGAAAAAGTATTCATACCCCTGGAAATTTACCACATTTTGTCATGTTACAACCAAAGACATAAATGTATTTTATTGGGATTTTAGTGGCAAAGTGGCCCATAATTGTGAAGTGGAAGGAAAATGATAAATGGTTTTCAAACTTTTTTTTACAAATAAATATGTTTAACCACTTAAGGACCGCCTAACGCCGATATACGTCGGCAGAATGTCACGGCTGGGCACAATCACATCCCTGTACGTGATTGTTACATGCCCAGCCGTGGGTCGTGGGCGCGCGGCCCGGTCCGAAGCTCCGTGGCCGCGGGACTCGCGGACCCGATCACCGCTGGAGTCCCGCGATCGGTCCCCGGAGCTGAAGAACGGGGAGAGCTGTGTGTAAACACAGTATGGAGCATACATCGGAAAAACCGGCCGTGTGTAGGGGGAAAAGACTGACTGAGCAGGTTCTCGGCTTTCCCCTCCGGATTTCCGACGGGAACTTTTCCCGTCGGCAATCCCGCACGTGTGTACGGGGCATAACAGGTTTTCTTCTAAGATTGTCCTGTATTTGGCTCCATCCATCTTCCCATCAACTCCGACCAGCTTCCCTGTCCCCACAACATGATGCTGCCACCACCATGTGTCACAGTGGGGATGGTGTGTTCAGGTTGATGTGCAACACGTTTTGCTTTTAGGACAAAGAGCTCAATTTTGTTCTCATCTGACCAGAGCACCTTCTTCCACATGTTTGCTGTGTTCCCCACATGGCTTCTCGCAAATTGCAAATGGGACTTTTATGGCTTTCTTTCAACAATGACTTTCTTCTTGTCACTCTTCCATAAAGGGCAGATTTGTGGAGAACACGACTAATAGTTGTCATGTGGACAGATTCTTCCACCTGAGCTGTGGATCTCTGTAGCTCCTCCAGAGTTACCATGGAGCTCTAGGCTGCTAATTAATGTTGTTCTTTGCCGGCCTGGTCAGTTTAGGTGGACGGCCATGTCTTGGTAGGTTTGCAGTTGTGCCATACTCTTTCCATTTTCGGATGATGGATTGAAGAGAGCTCCGTGAGATGTTCAAAGCTTGGGAGATTTTTTTATAACCTAACCCTGCTTTATACTTCTCCACAACTTTATCCCTGACCTGTCTGATGTGTTCATTGACTTTTATGATGCCGTTTGTTCATTAATGTTCTCTAACAAACCTCTGAGGTCTTCACAGAACAGCTGTATTTATACCGAGATTAAATTACACACAGGTGGACTCTATTTACTAATTAGGTGACTTCTGAAGGCAATTGGCTCCACTAGATTTTAGTAAGGGGTGTCAGAGTAAAGGGGGCGGAATACAAATGCACCCCTTAACTTTCAGATATTTATCTGTTAAAAAAAATTAAAACCATTTATCATTTTCCTTCCACTTCACAATTATGTGCCACTTTGTGTTGGTCTATTACATAAAATACATTTACATACAATTGGGCACTGTACATATACTCACCCAGCTGCGCTCACTTGGTGCCTCCCATCACTACCAAAGTCCTCCCTTAACAGAGCAGGTTTTCCAGTTATGAGAGACTCACACGATCCCCCTTATGTGACAGTGCCCAGACCTGGTCCGCCAGTCACCAGGCCCAAACATGGCTGCCACAATGTCATCCACCCTCCTAAACGCCAACACTGAAAATTAGACAGCCATGCGGCATTGGGGAGCTGATAAGAGAGCCTGGCTGGGTAATTATTCAAGAGGGGAGGGAGGCGCTATGTTCACTGCTGATGATAAAATAATCACAGAGAGTAATAACCCACATGACACTTGGCAACAACGGCAAATAATGCCTCGTACACACGACCGGCTTTCCCATCGGGAAAACTGCCATGAGAGCTTTTGGCCGGGAATCCCGGCCTTGTGTATGCTCTACTGCAGTTTTCCCGACAGGAAAACTGCCGGGGAAAAAAAAAGAACCAGCTCTCTTTTTCCCCGCCGGTTTTTAAGCCGGCAGTTTTCCTATGGGAAAAGACTGCGGTGGAGCATACACACGGCCGGGTTTCCCGACCAAAGCTCTCATGGCAGTTTTCCTCTCGGTTTTCCCGGCGGGAAAACCGATCGGGTGTACTAGGCATTAATCTTGTTTGGCACTAGTGCAAGTAAAACGGTTTCTCCTTTCCCCTTGACAAAATGATATACAGTGGAACCTTGGATTACGAGCATAATCCGTTCCAGGAGAATGCTTGTAATCCAAAGCACTCGCATACCAAAGCAAGTTTCCCCATAGAAATCAATGGAAACGAAAATTATTTGTTCCGCGTTGACTTCAATGGCATGCAATACCACATGTGGCCAGAGGTGAGGGGCGCCGGAGAGCATCGGAAATGATCGGAGACAGCTTGGCTGACCTTGGAAAGGCTCGGAAACACCCGGGAACAGAGTATTTCCGAAAGGCTCCGGTGCCCCCGGACCTCAGGCCAAATGCGGTACTGCACACCCCATTAGCTTGAATTCTTCGCAAAGTTCGCAAACAGAGTCAGAATAAAAAAATAAATAAAAAGTTGCTCGTCTTTCAAAATGCTCGCTAACCGCATTACTTGTAAACCAAGGTTCCACTGTATTAACCATTCCAGTCCGGGCGATAATGTTTTATCTGCCTGGAGTTGACCTTTCACACTACGGGCTAGATTCAAGTAGCCCGCCGTAAGTTTGTCCGGGCGTAGCGTATGTTATTTACGCTACGCCGCCGCAACTTAGACGGGCAAGTGCAGTATTCACATAGCACTTGCTCCGTACGTTGCGGCGGCGTAGCGTAAATTAGCCGGTGTAAGCGCGCCAAATTCAAATTTGCAAGAGGTGGGCGTGTTTTACGTAAATAAAACATAACCCCACGTAAATGACGTCTTTAACGAACGGCGCATGCACCGTCCGTGAACGTATCCCAGTGTGCATGCTCGAAATTCCGCCGCAAATCGTCAATGCTTTCGACATGGACAGAATTTACGCAAAGCCCTATTCGCGAACGACTTACGCAAAATTTTCAAAATTCGACGCGGGAACGACGTCCATACTTAACATTGCGTACACCTCATAGAAGCAGGAGTAACGTTACGCCGGAAAAAGCCTTACGCAAACGACGTAAAAAAATCCGGCGAGCGCACATACGTTTTCTGAATCGGCGTATCCAGCTCAATTGCATATTCTACGCTGAAATCGACGGAAGCGCCACCTAGCGGCCAGCGTAAATATGCACCCTAAGATACGACGACGTAAGAGACTTACGCCGCTCTTATCTTGGCCTAATTTAAGCGTATCTGGTTTCCAGAATATGCTTAAATTTACGACGGCGTAGATTCAGAGTTACGACGGCCTATCTACTGATACGCCGGCGTAACTCTCTCTGAATCTAGCCCTACATGGTTGTTGGTAAATCCAAAGAAGATTGTACAATCAGATTTTTATTTTCGGTTTGCATTTTGAATGTTCTATAATGGGGAATACATACATACATGCTGGGAGGTGGGGCGGTCTTGCTGCTGAGGTCCCCAAAGCCAGTTGGTGATCCGTCCAACCAGCATCCAGGCATAACTGAGATCTCCATTTTTTCCTAGACTGACCCAATAAATAATGTGTTGGAAAGTAAAACCATAACACAGCAGCACATGATCAGAACACAGAACTAGAATGTAACACAATCTCCCTGAGAATTGCCTCAAAGCTTACTAAGCCGATGCCACGGAGATCTGCAGGCAATAAGACACTGGAAACAAATTCAATTACATGCAACGCTGCCCTAACACGTAGAACCGAATAATATTTATTAGATTTAATACACACTGCAAAACGTCTCGGCAGAAAATATATGTGATGAAGTGGAAAATTAGTTTAGTTCAGTTTCTGAACAAAGTCGGGTTTTCTTGGGACAGGGAAATGGAATGCAGTTACTCAGAAATTGGGTTAGAGAGTTGGGTGAGGAGAGGGGGGGGGGGGGGTAAATGAGGGTGGGGTAAAATAGGGATTGTGGGATGGGAGAGTTGGGATGGAAAAGGCTGTGATCGCTTGGGGGGGCGCGTGGAAGAGGATGGGAGGGTCGTTGTGAGACATGGGCGCAGAGGTGACAGCTGGTGGAGAGAAGGAGGAGGTAACAAGCAAAAGTGACAGCAGTGACTGCAGACATGGCACAAGAGATGGTCAGAGACTGTGGCCACAGTACGGGAGATGGTCAGAGACTGTGGCCACAGTACGGCAGATGGTCAGAGGCTGCAGACATGATGCAAGAGATGGTCAGAGACTGCAGACATGATGCAAGAGATGGTCAGAGACTGCGGACATGATGCAAGAGATGGTCAGAGACGGCGGACATGATGCAAGAGATGGTCAGAGACGGCGGACATGATGCAAGAGATGGCCAGAGAGGGCAGACATGATGCAAGAGGTGGTCAGAGACGGCAGACATGATGCAAGAGATGGTCAGAGACGGCAGACATGATGCAAGAGATGGTCAGACAGCAGACATGATGCAAGAGATGGTCAGAGACGGCAGACATGATGCAAGAGATGGTCAGAGACAGCAGACATGATGCAAGAGATGGTCAGAGACGGCAGACATGATGCAAGAGATGGTCAGAGACGGCAGACATGATGCAAGAGATGGTCAGAGACGGCAGACATGATGCAAGAGATGGTCAGAAACGGCAGACATGATGCAAGAGATGGTCAGAGACGGCAGACATGATGCAAGAGATGGTCAGAGACGGCAGACATGATGCAAGAGATGGTCAGAGACGGCAGACATGATGCAAGAGATGGTCAGAGACGGCAGACATGATGCAAGAGATGGTCAGAAACGGCAGACATGATGCAAGAGATGGTCAGAAACGGCAGACATGATGCAAGAGATAGTCAGAAACGGCAGACATGATGCAAGAGATAGTCAGAGACGGCAGACATGATACAAGCCTGTCCTCCCTCCCTCTAGAATATACCTATGTGATCCCTGCCCCCTCACCCCTTCTCAGTGTGCAGCCATAGCTGAAGCTCTGTTCACTTACATTAGCAGTGTCCCGGTCTGGATTGCACTCAGGTCTCCTCAGACTCCCGGCCATCCAGCTCAGCAGCTGTGTCCTGGTCCAAATAGAAAGTCTCCTCAGACTCCAGGTCCTTCTGTTGTCAGTGAGAAGTAGGAGGCGGCGGAGCAGCTCAGAAAGTTACGGTACATCTTCCTCCTTTGAACGTCAGGGCCTCCATGCACCCGATTGGTTGCTGGGATGTTAGGCAGGCCCAGCAACAAATCATTTCCACAGGCGGGACGAGCTGGGAGTTCCACCACTGGAGCGGGCACACCCCCCCTAGTGATGCCACTGGGGGGAGAAGGCGGGGATGGAGGAGACGGCCAGAGGAGTAGTAATAGAGAGGAACTCTTCCAATTTGAACAATAGTTCTGGTGACCTGTAGGGGGGGGGCACAAGGGCACCTCCCCCCCATCCATGCGTCTGGCCCCCTAATCTACATGCTGGGCGCTGGATGCATGGATTCCAATGGTGGTAAAGTACATGATTAGAGCCAGAGAATAGGCTTAAAAAAAGGGTGAGCTCGGGGGCGCAGAGCCACCCAGTTGTGTGACCATAGCAAATTAATATCCGCTTTTCTCACACTGATCCTCCTCCCAGCCAATCCGGAAGCAGGTCCTGAGACCTGTCACCCAATTGTCTGAAAGGACAGGCAATCCTATTGGACGCCTAGGAGGAGGAGGAGGGAGGAGACGCACGATGGAAGCCACCGTGATGCAAAAGAGGAAGAGACGCCCACCGGTTGCCTGTAGGAGTGCTGCCCGCCCCGAACCTAGATGGGGTAAGTGCGGGTTGGATGACTGGGGGTGGGGGGTACAGGTGATCCAACCAAGTGGGGGGTCGTTGTTTGCCGCCCCCCCCCCCCCAAAAAAAAAAACACCTGTGTGTGACTAATTTTCACATTTTATTGGACTGAAAATAACAGCCACTTTTTAAAAATATGGATCCTTTATTTCATTTGACTGAAAATAACAGCCACTTTGATCCTTATTTTATTGCGTTCGCTGTGTGAATTGAGCCTCTCGTCTCTTTGACCCTCTTCTCTGTTCATCCCAGGGCCGCCATTCTTTTTTGTCTTTCGTTGTATAAATAAAACCGCCTTGCTAGTAATTGCAATCTTACTGCCGATTAAGCTGAATTCACTTTTAATTAAACAAAGCCACAGGATACGGCAGTGAATTGCGGTCACAGGGCGTTTTTAATTTTGCGACTCAGCTGTTGCAGTAGGCGGTGTATAACGGGCACATCAGACTTTTTATTGCTGATTTTTTTTGTTTAGGAGCTTTACTGATAATCTGCAGTATGCTGCATTTCTCCTGCCCGTCTGCTTTTTGTTAGTCTGGCAGCCATGGGAGCAGAAGTTCACATTTCCTGTGTATGAGTTCCCCATCATCCCCATCAGTTCGTACACAAGCTTTTATTCTTGACAGAATTCGGGTTGCACTGATAGCGTTTTTTTTACTGATACTTTCGGTCAAGTACTCTTCGATACCTTTTGTGGTGCGATTTGAGCCCATACAATATGATTGGGCTCAAATCGCACTGCAAAGAATCGTGGTGCTATTCTGGTCTGAATCGCATGCAGTTTCTCACACCACTCCTGTGTGAACCTAGGCTGAAATTACTGACAGGCCTGAGTTCACAAAGGACCTGCAGGGGAGGGCTGGCAGCCTTAGGCCTGGGGGGCAAGTCCAGTCAAGTGGCCCATTGAACCGCTGAATCAGCTCACCATCCATGGCCCATCTGATTTTTCAATGCAGCCTCACCAGTGTAGCCAACTCCAGTGCCCATTAATGCAGCCTGATCACTGGGGCAGGTTACATGGGGTGTATGGGGGGGGGAGATGGGGATCAGCTAGGGGTGTCAGGGTCTCTCATCTCAGCCCAGCAGGTCCTTGCACGCCACGGCCTCCTGGGGGGGGGGGGTAATGCTCCTGGGCCAAGTTGCAGGCAGCGCCGAGCCCTGCTTCCCGACTCCCTGGCATGCCCTGCCTCTGCCTGCTTCCGAGAATCCAGTCCCAGGGAGTTGTAGTTTCCTCTGCGCTGCTCTGTTTTCCACCCACCGGGAGCTTTAAGCGTGGACTACAACTCCTGGAATGCAACAGCTAGTGGTCGGCCCGACTTCCAAGACCAGAATAAAAAATAAAATGGTAGCAGGAATTTTGAACATATGTTAGGGTGGCCTGGGAGGCAATTGCCACCCTGCCCAGCCCTCCCCTGCAAAGGAGCAAGGGGAGGGGGGGCACATGCGATTCGGACAGGAATCTCACCGCATTCCTGTTTAAATCGTATGCAATTTTCTGCTGTGGGATTTGAGCTTTTTCATTTTATATGGGCTCAAATCGCACTGCAAAGGTATTGGTTTCAGGTATTAGTACCGAGTACTCATGCAAATGCTTAGTATTGATACCAGTATTGGTGCAACCCTGGTCAGAATACTGTATATGTTCTCTCAATACAATTCAATTGCAATGCAAAAGCAGCTTAACCACTTGCCGACCTTACATAACTTACATATACAGGAACAAGGCAGCTTGGCTGTGCCAGATCACATATCCAGTACTGTACGTGATCTGACACTTCCGGGTGGGGGGGCAAGAATGCGTGTCGCCAGGGGCTCGCTCCTGCTGTGATCACACACAGTGGGAGCCGACCAGCGGGTACCACAGACTCTATGTCCACCGGCACCCGCCGATCATCAGCCACAGAGACAGAACTGCAATCTGCCTATGTAAACAAGGCAGATCGCCATTCTGACAGGGGGAAAGGCATGGATCCATGTATTTCCGCCCCCTCAATATACCTAATGGAGTCCTATCTCGATCCAGGGCTGTGCTTATCTGCAGCAGCACCGCCCGCTCTCTCTCTCCTCACAGGACACAGAGGCAGCGCCATTGGTCAAATCCTGTAAGGAGGGGGTTGGGGGTTGAGCCATGCTGTGTGCATCTATGAAGACACAGCAGGGCTCAGGAGCATGCCCACATGTCCCCCCATAGCACACAGCGTGCTATGGGGGGCACACACAAAAGAGGAGGGGACAGTTACCGTATTTATCGGGGTATAGCGCGCTCCCGCGTATAGCGCGCACCCCTAAACTTGCCCCAAATTCCTGTGGAAAAAAGATTTTTTGTACTTACAGTTTTGGTGTCTTGCGTGGCGGCCTCGTCGGGTCCGGCGTCCGTCTGCGGCTTCGGGTGTCCTCTTCGTCGGGTCCGGAGTCCTTCTGCGGCGTCCTCGCGTCTTCCCCGCTCGTTTCCCGCGCCAAGTTTGAATACTGCGCCGACATATACCGAGTGCAGTACACTCGTGTATCGTCGGGCAGGCTCGGCTACTCTCGTCCTGTACGTCCAGGACGTCAGCGAGAGAGCCGAAACTGCCCGAAGATACACGAGTGTACTGCGCTCGGTATATGCCGGCGCAGTATTCAAACTCAGCGCGGGAAAGCGGGTATCGGCGTATACCGTGCACCCACGATTTTTCCCTGATTTTCAGGGCAAAATAGTGCGCGGTATACGCCGATAAATACGGTATGAATAATGTGATTGTGTTATGAATCCTGTGCTTCATTCTCTTATCCTGAGCTGGTCTAAACTCTCATGTGGTCAACACGCAGACAAGGTACCATATTTTTTTATCACAGGAAAAAAAAAGCAAACAACCCCAACAATCACAGAGAACATTCCACCATAACAACTGGTCAGAAAATCAATAGACTGTAACAAGCATTAATTCAGATGATCTTGAAAATTATACCTTAAACAGCCCAAATATTTGGAATGCATTGTTTCACATACGAACCGTGTAAGGTCAGCTTGGTTTCCACTGATGAATGGTTTGGAAAACAACTGGCCTGGATAATACATGAGGCTGTGACTGGCTATCTTCACAAATCCAAGGTTGAGGAACTTTGTTGTCAACAATGTGATTGTAGTTTAAAAATCAAATTGCGTAAACTTTTTTTCTATCTTTTAATAGTTACACACATTGTTACATACACTATATTATGAAAAGTTTTGGGACTCTTTCCATTACACACACACACATGAACTTTGGAGGTTTGTTGTCAAAAAGTCTGATCGTGTGTACAAGCCTTAAAGCGGGAGTTCACCCGGAAAGTTAATTTTTAACATTAGATTGAGGCTCATTTTGTCAAGGGGAATCGGGTAGTTTTTTTTAAAAACGAAGCCGTACTTACCGTTTTAGAGAGCGATCTTCTCTGCCGCTTCCGGGTATGGGCTGCGGGACTGGGCGTTCCTATTTGATTGACAGGCTTCCGACGGTCGCATCTATCGCGTCATGATTTTCCGAAAGTAGCCGAACGTCGGTACGCAGGCACCGTATAGAGTCAGAGAGACGTTCGGCTTCTTTCGGCTACTCGTGACGCAATGTATGCGACCGTCGGAAGCCTGTCAATCAAGAAGGAACGCCCAGTCCCGAAGACCATACCCGGAAGCGGCGGAGATCGCTCTCTAAAACGGTAAGTACTGCTTCGTTTTTAAAAAAACTACCCGATTCCCCTTCACAAAATGAGCATCAATCTAATGTTAAAAAAAAAAAATTTGGGTGAACTCCCGCTTTAAGACTGGGATACCATTAAAGTTCATGTAAAGGCAGGTGTCCCAATACTTTTGTCAATATAATGCATTTTGAAAACAAGGATCCCTGTTTTTTCAGCTTTGTGAATTGAGCCAAATGTATTGTCACCAGTGCGTAAGCAATGCCATGAATGAAGTTGGGTAATTGTATGTGTGGGTCTCTTTGAGGCTTAGAATTGGGCCCTTATAATGATAGACAACTGCTGGAAACAGTCTAAAAAGTCCATAGCTGTCAGTTCTCATTTGCAACTGATGGTCCTTTAGCTTTTTAGAATCTACAGATCCCAGTAGCAGGATTTGTAGTTCCTCAATGGTTAGCTAGCTTATACAATGTTTTGATTGACATCCCTGTTTCCCTGGGCCTCAATGTTAGGATGACCAGACATCCCCAGTTTCAGGAGACAGTCCCCTGATTGAGGACACTGTCCCCGGACCAAGCCTGTCCCTGGTTTTGTCCCCAGATTGGATTTAATAGGGGGCAGGGGCAATTTCAAAGACAATCAGTGCAGAATTAAAGCGGTTGTAAACCCGCATGAAATTTTTTTATTTTTTTTTCCTCCTGTAAGGGAAAAGTCATAATGAGCTAATATGCACCGCATATTAGCTCATTATGAAATACTTACCTCGGAACGAGGTGCGTAGCACTAACCTGGTTCACGCCGAGCGAGATTTCATCTTGCCTCGGCGTGTCTTCCGGGTATCGCCGCTCCAGCGCTGTGATTGGCTGGAGCGGCGATGACGTCACTCCTGCGCGTGGGAGATTTAAAACTCGGCAAGGTCCGGCAGCTGCCGGTCCTTTCGCCGTAGATCCCCCCCTGCGCATGCGCAGCGGCGCATTGCGAGGGGAATATCTCCTAAACCTTGCAGGTTTAGGAAATATTCTCCTTACCTACAGGTAAGCCTTGTTATAGGCTTACCTGTAGGTAAAAGTAAAAAAAGTGGGTTTACAACCACTTTTAAAATAAAACAATTAGAATTACACACCCCGCTCTGCCGTGCCTACTAGCTTAGGGGGTTATATTTTTTTCATTATCTGTGCCCCTTATCATGTGCTGGTCGGAGCGGAGGGAATATTTCTTCAGTTTCGGGCGCATGCCCATTCAGCTTCGCTCGCATGTTCTGCCTTGGCTCAAATACTGACCAGCCACCTGCCTATCTCCTTGCCTTCCCTGGCCGAGTGATCTTCCTCCGCTCCCCATCCAGTAGTAGCCGGGGCCCCAAGTGTAAGACTTGAGAGGCTGTGAGGCGGGCGGCGACGGGCAGAGTCGCTGATTGTTGCCATTACTAGTAAAAAAAATAATAATGTCCCCGGATTTCATTTTAAAAATCTGGTCACCTTACTCAAGGTCTCCGTGTTGTACATACGACCACCATGCAACTCATGGTCCTTTACCTTTTGAGGATCTACAGATGCCAGTAGCAGGATTTGTTGTTCCTCAATGGTTAGAAACCATACAGCTAGCTTATACAATGTTTTGATTGACATCCCCGTTTCCCTGGGCCTCAAGGTCTCCGCGTTGTACATGCGACCACCCAACCTGGACCTGGAAATTGCATTCCAAGCAACCAAGGAGGCCATTCTATCCCAGTAGGCCCTTCCGTGGGTTTAAGATTTCCCTTCCTGTGAACTTTTCTACTTCATCAAATTTGACACAAAGAGCAGCATGCGTTGCAGAAGATGAAATTCCAGATTATTGCTAAATACCACAACTCCCGCCGCAGCAGGCGAGTCTATGATATTGGGCAAGCAGCGGGCTCCCCGAAAAAGAAAGCTGTAGACCCCAGCATGGTGTGAACCTTTATGTCTCCGGTTTATATTACCTTATTGGCCATCTCGCAGCGTTCTCTTTTCATGTTCAGGTATCCCCGGTGCAAAACATCTCCCTTTATCAGTTACCTGGTGTATAAATCTTGTTAGAAATAGCTCCGCTATGCCTGGAATGCGGCAGCTGGCAGTTACAGGGCACAAGCTGTTATTCCTCAGTATTCAGAGCCAAAGTAAATATGTCACTGCCGAGTTCTGTCATTACCTCGAAATGCTTCCTTCATTTAGACAAGCTCTTACATTGTAAACTGGGCCCTGCGCAGGGGGAGCCACACAAAGAATGCAGCTTTTTTTTTGTAGACTTCATTTCTCTAGAGGTGATATTACTATGAGTTTTATGAAGCTCTTAAAACATGTTGACTAAACAGTTTCTATAAACTGCATTATAGCAAGAAATGCAGGTTCATCGATTCGATCACCCAGGGCGACCCGTACAAATCCCAACACACATCCTCCTCTGGGTTGATTGCCTGCAGAGCTTGCGGTTTCAACATTTGTTGGAAATGATTATAATACAGCAGTTCTGTTATATTCATAATAAAGAATACGAAACCTCCAATATGACATGATCATAATACAATCCCATTAAATATACATATTATATATACACGCTATACAAGAAACACTACATCCCCAACATGACCATAATACAATTCTATTACACTCCATACATAGAACACTACCACCCCAAACATGACCCGCCAGCATGACCATAATACAATTCTATTACACTCTATACAAATAAGACTACACCCCAAACATGACCCACCACTGTACATGATCATAATACAATTCTATTACACTCTATACATAGAACACTACAACCCCCAACATGACCCACCACTGGACATGATCATAATACATATCTATTACACTCTATACATAGAACACTACAACCCCCAACATGACCCACCCACTGGATATTACCATAATACAATTCTATTACACTCTTTACAAAGAAGACTACAACCCCCAACATGACCGACCACTGGACATAATCATAATACAATTCTATTACACTCTATACAAAGAAGACTACAACCCCCAACATGACCCACCACTGTATATGATAATACAATTCTACTACACTCTATACCTAGAACACTACAACCCCCAACATGACCCACCACTGGACATAATCATAATACAATTCTATTACACTCTTTACAAAGAAGACTACAACCCCCAACATGACCGACCACTGGACATGACCATAATACAATTCTATTACACTCAATGCATAGAACACTACAACCCTCCAACATGACCGACCACTTGAATGATCATAATACAATTCTATTACACTCTATACCAGGGGGTCTCCAAAATTTTCAAAACAAAGGGCCAGTTTATTGTCCTTTAGACTTTAGGAGGGCCGGATTGTGGCCAGCAGAGGCAGAAAATGTCCCGGGCCCGGCATCGGTGAAAATAAATATGGCCTCAGGGTCGGTGGTCAATAGGAGGAGGAGTAGTGCCCCTATTAGTAGGAGGAATAGTATGCCCTCATTGATATCGGTGGAAGATATAGTGCCCCATTGTTGGTGTCAGTGGGATGAATAGTGCCCCAAGGGACGGTTAAAGGCTAGCAAAGGGCCACATCTGGCCCTCAGGCCGCAGTTTGGAGACCCCTGAGCTATACATAGAACACTACACCCCCAACATGACCATCATACAATTCTATTACACTCTATACATAGAACACTACACCCCCCAACATGACCCACCACTGGACATGATCATCATACAATTCTATTACACTCTATACATAGAACTCTGCACCCCCCCACCTGACCCACCACTGGACAGGATTATAATACAATTCTATTACACTGTATATACCTATACTAAGAATCATAGGTGTGCGCAGCCTATAGCATTAGGGTGTGCACCCCAAAATTTAAACACATATGTGTGTGTGTATGTATGTATACTGTGTAGAGCAACGGACAGTGCCAGTAGGGCAGAGATTGGTGTCAGTAGAGCAGTGGACAGTGTAAGTAGATTTAATTTTTATTATTATATTTTTTATTATTTTTTTTATATTTTTTTTTTTATATTTTTTTTACAATTTTTTATTACATTTATTATTATTATTTTCTTTAAGGAGACCCGCTAGGGGGCTTTTTTGAAATATCAGGGGTCTAAACAGAGGGAATCAGAGGGGGGATTAGGGTGTGCCCAGGCACACCGGGCACACCATGTGCGCACGCCTATGCTAAGAATACTAGAACAGATACATGAAATGTATATTTTGTTTAGAATATGACACCGTTAATTGTTCTTTGATGCCCCCAGTGTGATAAAACTGCTACTCCATAAAACTCTACCCCTAATGAACCTACTGCTGTATTGTCTTTTTGGAACAGGCTGGCAATTCCGCATTGTCCATTGTTGCTGAATCCGCCCCCAGTGAGATTGCAGAACTTCTACAAGCCCACACAGAGCACCGGCGTTCCTGCCCTGCCGCTGACACGGGAAAAGGAGGCCCATTGTAAACAAGGATGGAGGACAAAAGACTCATTCTTCTCCAAGTGAACTGCAAGAGAGCGGATACCATCCATCTCTGCATTGTCTTCATTACACAAAATATTCCAAATATGTGTATACATAAGCCAGGGTTTTTTTTTTTTTTTCTGGAATGAGGCAAGTCTGTTCTATCGGTTGATGTATATTGACTTGAGTGGAAGGGTCGTATTCACAAACAGTATTAAATGCAAAGAGTAGCCTCCTACCTGTCAAGGAATTATAAGTCCCAGCATGAGGAACCAACTAAATCAGCATTCCCTGATACCTTTTTGAGGACCATGGCAGGTAATGCTAGGACTTTTAGTTCCATAATAGCTGAAGAACTGCATGTAGAGTGTTTATGAAGAGGGCCTGTCTACCAAAAACAGTATTTCAGGTATGGGTAGATACAGAATTGTGCCAGCTCCTTCTTGAAAACTCTGGGTCTAGATCTTAGAATTTCAAACCTCTATATTCATTTGTAAAATAAAGAAATCCAAGCAAGGAACGTGAATTTCTCAACACCGGGTTGGAGCTGGGGACTCTTTGCTGGAATCGCCTTGATAATATGAAGCCAGTAGGTCATTTCGCTGGTCTGCATCTACCCAAAACTGAAATATAAATTTTTAGGAGGGGGTGACCCTGGAATGAGTCTAGAAAGTGACCTTTAGGAAGGGGTGACGTCACAGGGAAAGAGTGACGTCACAGGGAAAAGAGTGACGTCACAGGGAAAAGAGTGACGTCACAGGGGAAAGAGTGACGTCACAGGGGAAAGAGTGACGTCACAGGGGAAAGAGTGACGTCACAGGGGAAAGAGTGACGTCACAGGGGAAAGAGTGACGTCACGGGGAAAAGAGTGACGTCACGGGGTAAGAGTGACGTCACAGAGAAAAGAGTGACGTCACAGGGAAAAGAGTGACGTCACAGGGAAAAGAGTAACGTCACAGGGAAAAGAGTGACGTCACAGGGAAAAGAGTGACGTCACAGGGAAAAGAGTAACGTCACAGGGAAAAGAGTGACGTCACAGGGAAAAGAGTGACGTCACAGGGAAAAGAGTGACGTCAAAGGGAAAAGAGTGACGTCATAGGGAAAAGAGTGACTTCACAGGGAAAAGAGTGACGTCACAGGGAAAAGAGTGACGTCACAGGGAAAAGAGTGACGTCACAGGGAAAAGAGTGACGTCACAGGGAAAAGAGTGATGTCACGTCCACAATCCTCCTTCCCAATTAAAACAATATAAACAACACAGGAATTATTTCAGTTGAACCCAACAGCCTCTTTTGTATTATATATTAGAGTAGGGAAAAAACATTGTTGTCACTTGTGTGTATATAATATCTTAAAGGAATGTTATTTTTTTATATCTCCTGATAGCAGGTCTGGTTGATGAGCACAAAGCGCTGTGATGCAGGGCTAAGACTGACCTTTGCTTCATAGTCCAGGAACAAGCATTTGCTTCTTTTTAATAGATTGTGGGGGTTTTTGCTCTTGTACAGAATTTTTATAGCCTGACAGAAAGCACAAAAATAATTAGAAGTTAGCACAGAATGCATCTCTCACCCTGCCAAGACCCGTCTAAAGTCATCTGCTGTTGCAGAATATTGGTACAAAAGGCCTCGAGGGAAAAAAAATACGTTATTGGTCAAATCGATTTTTAAGAATGATGTCCGCTCAGTATTATTTTTTTTCCTAATTAGCTACCTCGCCTGCCTTTTCTCCTAGCATTTGTTTGATAAAATACAGCTGGCTCTGTTGACTCGGATGCCGTACTCCATGCCCAATAGAAACCAGCGTCAAGTATTAGAGCTAGTTGCTGGTATCGCCATGAATTTCCGAATCACCCGCTGGCACCCAACAGGTAGGGAGTCGGTCACAGCACAGCAAAAATATACAGTGGAACCTTGGTTTACGAGTAACGCAATTAATGAGCGTTTTGAATAACAAGCAATTTTATTTATTTTTTTAATTCTGACTCGGTTTGCAAGTGTTGTCTCGCAGAACAAGCAGAATTCAAGCTAATCCGGTGTGCAGTACCACATTTGGCCAGAGGTGCGGGGGGGTGCCGGTGACACTCGGAATGGTTCAAGTTCTGGGCTCTGCCACACAGAACAGCCTTATCTGCCGCTGCAGGAGACCTGATGTCTCTCTGTTGTCGTTTAAGCAGAACTAAACCTAACTGTGACTAAACCTTTATTGCAAAAGAGACATGTGATGGAGCTGATTTACTAAAACTGGAGAGTGCTAAATCTGGTGCAGCTCTACATAGAAACCAATCAGCTTTCTTTCTTTTTTTTTTGTCAAAGCTTCATTGAACAAGCTGATGATGTTAGAAGCTGATTGGCTACCATGCCAAGGTTCCCCATGATTAAGCTCCAAGGGGCGGAGCGAAACGTGTTGGAGTGTGGCCTGGTTGGAGCCCAGGCTGAGGTTGCCACATACCAACTACTAGTGGGATTGCTTCAATGTGGGGCTACAGGACGAGCTCCTTCCCAAGTCGGCGCTCACAGCAGTGGACTGAGGACTTGCACTCCTCCTAAAGCTCGAGCGTCTCACATACCAGTTTCTTTTGGGTCACAGTGGTTACCATGCACAGCAGCACCAGATTTTGCACTCTCCAGGTTTTAGTAAAGCAACCCCTGCAATAACACACACCATCCTTCTGGCAGTCATTTATTGAATATACACTGAGCTGTGCATACCCGCAACACACTGGCTGTGCCCAAAAACTCTGTGTGCATGCGTACAATGACATTACCCCCCATTGGCCAATAAAGAGGCTACAAACCCAGCACCTGGAAGTAGTCCAGGGAGAAGATGACAGCTGGCAAGGGCTGTAACTACTGGAAGGTGGAGGAATTTCCTGGAGTTTGGGCCTACTTTAAAGCGGAGGTCCACACAAAAATGGAACCGCTGCTTTTCTGAACCCTCCCCCACTCCGGTGTCACATTTGGCACCTTTCAGGGGGGAGGGGCGGGTGCAGATACCTGTATACTACAGGTATTTGCAGCCACTTCCGAGCATAGATAGCTGCAGAATCTGCGGGTATTCTCGCCACTTCCCGTCCCCCCAGGTCTCAAACACACAGGTCCCAGAAGACAGCGGAGACCAGTGAGGATAGGGAACCGGGAAGTGAAGCCGCAAAGCTTCACTTCCCGATTCCCTCACCAAGGATGGCAGGGGGCCGCAGAGAGCCGAGCGATTGATCGGCTTCGGCTGCCGACATCGCGGGCACCCTGGACAGGTAAGTGTCCATTTATTAAAAGTCAGCAGCTGCATTATTTGTAGCTGCTGGCTTTTAATAGTAAACAGCTCGCTATGAGGGCACTTAGAAAGGGGAGGAGCACCGGTGTGGGAACCAAAAAGGGGAGGTTCAGTGCTGCTCTGAGCTAAACCATTGCACAGAACAGGCAAGTATAATAGGTTTGTCATCAAACAAAAACTTTTAGAATCCATTTAATTCAGCGCTGCATTCATTTGTGTCTTTTATCTGCCTGGAGTTCATTTTTTTCAAAATTGTCGCTCTATTTTTGTTTATAGCGCAAAAAATAAAAACCGCAGAGGTGATTAAATACCACCAAAAGAAAGCTCTATTTGTGGGGAAAAAAAGGACGCCACGTCGCACGACCACGCAATTGTCAGTTAAAGCGACCCAGTGCCGAAATCGCAAAAACTGGCCGGGTCCTTTAGCTGCCTAAAGGTCTGGGTCTTAAGTGGTTAAGGGGTTAAAGTATAGCCTGCACGACAAACATGGCTGCCCCCATAGATGGAATGGAGTATTGAGTGTAGACATGAAGAGATAGTAAGTGTGTTATTCACAAGATTACCAGACAAAAATAAAGGAGAAGAAAATGCAAATGAATGCAGCCAACAAATCCAAGGACTGGTGACCTGCAATATATTTCATTTTTGTTTTGGGGGTTTAAGGGATACAAATTATAGCCTTACATATCATGTAAACCTCTAAGGAAAAAACCCCATGGAAGATTTGGGGTGCTGCGATATCATAAGAACTTTTATAAACTGTTTTATGGTTCACTATATAAAAGCACAAATACTATACCCATCCTTCTCATCTCCCTGCCCCGTACATAAGATTGTATTGGTATCACGTGCAATGGTAAAGCCTCATACACACGATCGGATTTTCCGACGCGAATTGTGTGATGACGGGCTGTTGTCGGAAAATCCAACCGTTTGTACGCTCCATCGGACAATTCTTGTCGGATTTTCCGTGGAAAAATGTTGGATAGCATGCTTTAAAATTGTCCGCCAACAAATGTGTGTTGTCGGATTTTCCGATCGTGTGTACAGAAGTCCTTCGGAGTACAAACACGCACGCTCAGAAGCAATGCTCACCATAACACAACATTAGCAGAAGTTACCCAAAGGGTGGCGCTAAAGAGCTGAAAAACTACGTAGTTCTGGGTTTGTTGGCTGACAATTATTTGCCGTTTGTATGCAAGACAAGTTCCTGGCCCACGCCCTTCGGACAAAAGTCCTACGCTTTGTCCGATGAAAATCCGATCGTGTGTGCGAGGCTTAAGACTTGGCAAGACTGGGAAAGCTGGATAATACTGAATGACCTTCATGTACACAATACTCTTTTTCTCGGTGTTACTATGACCCATTGGGAAGGGGTATTGTATTCTTGTTGTATTTGCTTGTACAGGTAAATCTTGTTGAGTGAGAATGTAAAACAATGTTTCATTTACACCTTCTCTACCTTCGGATGTATCCTGGTTGGGTAAATCACGGGCCAATAAGAAGTGACCAGCCCTCCTGTCACGGCTGATGTAGATTTTGTAGATCAGTGTTGGAAATCCTCAATGTAAGCCTCATTCATGGTTCTCTGGCAGGAAACAACCTGTAAAGTCTAGTAGCTAGATTCAGAGAGATTTGCCTATCTTTAGGCGGGCGTAGCGTATCGCATAAACGCTACGCCCCCTGTAACTTTGACAGGCACGTCCCGTATTCAGAAAGATTCTGCGCCCGAAGTTACGGCGGCGTAACGTATATGGGCCGGCGTAACCCCGCCTAATTCAAAATAGGCTGGTAGGGGGCGTGTTGTATGCAAATTACTAGTGACCCCACGTATTTGACGCTTCTAACGAACGGCGCATGCGCCATCCGTGAAAGTATCCCAGTGCGCATGCTCAAAATCATGCCGCAAATAGTCAATGCTTTCGACGTGAACGTCACTTACACCCAGCCCCATTCACGGACGAGTTACGCAAACGACGTAAAACGTGAAAAATTTGACGGCTGTCCGACGTCCATACTTAACATCTTTTCGGTGTTTTTTTTTACGCCTGAAAACGCCTTACGTAAACAGTGTATCTTTACTGCGACGGCCGTGCGTACGTTCCTGAATAGGCGTATCTTGCTGATTTACATATTCTAGGCGTAAATCAGCGTACACGCCCCTAGCGGCCAGCGTAAAGAGACAGCTAAGATACGACGGCGTAGGAGACTTACGCCGGTCGTATCTTGGCAACATTTAAGCGTCTCTCAATTTGAGCATACGCTTAAAGATACGACGGCGCGGATTCGGACTTACGACAACGTATCTACTGATACACCCATCGTAAGTCTTTCTGAATTTAGCCCCAGATCTTTATGGTAGCCAATCAAAATGCACTGTTCTCTGATTGGACTTAAACAAACTGAAATCTGGCAGCTGTTTACACTGTATTGGAGAAGCCGGGGGGGTGTTTCGTATAAGCACAAGTCCTTTACAATGACTGTCTTCTGTGTATGGGGCACAGTCAGGGCCGGTGCTACCACTAGGCAGCCACCTAGGGTGCACTGCTGCCTAGGGGCGCCCGGCTGATGGTTTCTCTCAGCGTCTGCAGGCTGTAGCATGGAACCAACTCAGTCTCAGGCGGCTGCTCTGTCCAACCGGTAATGTAATTAGAGGCGCAGCACTGGAGCCATCACTAGAGGAAGCAGAGCCGATGCTTCCAGTATAGCACCGCCTCCTGGGCAGGGCAAAGGGGGTAGAGCCAATGGGGGCGGCAAAATTAGATTTCGCCTAAGATGTCAAAAATCCTTACACCAGCCCTGGGCACACTCAGTGCCAAGACAAGGTCATCCAGTGCAAAGATGCCAAACTGCGCCCCCCACCCCTTTCCCTTAGGGTCAGGGCGCCCCCAACCACTGTGCCCAGGGCAGCTCCTCCTGCCCACCCCCTGGGCACAGTACAGTTTATGATGTTTTTGGAGTGAGCAGATTCTCGGGGGAACGTATACACGGCCTGATAAATGTGCCAAGTCATGTGATAAGAAGATTGGTTGTGAATTTGGGGTGGTGGGGCATTAGCTACCAACTTGCCCCTCTTTCCTCCTCAATTGTCCCTCATTTTCATCTAAAGACCTCTATACATGTGAAGTGTGTCTATTAAATAACGATAACGAGCCTAACTCACCTTTATTTATATGTATTACACATTTAATGCTTGTTTCAATATATTCCCTGTTTGCACTAATACATTGCTGCAGTCTTGCTCTCCACTGGTCGAAGGCATGGAGAAAATCAATTTCTGTCAGCTATTTCAACACATCCGCCGTTTTCTTCTTTACAGCATCAACTGAGTCAAAACGCCTCCCTTTAAGCACCGATTTTACTTTTGGGAATTCATTCTCACGTCCCTCGCTGAATCTTGTGTGCCACTCAAACACGCGCGCACGAGACAGGCCGTCATTCCCATAAGCTGTAGTAAGCATTTGAAAACATTTTGTTGTTGTTTTGTGCAACTTTACCAAAATCTTGACACGTTGTTCAACTTTTTAAACTCATGCATTTTTCGGGCACACTACAGAAAGCACAACCAAACTAAATGGCGACTTACAATCAACTGAACGTAATAGAGTGTTGCTGCTTGTCATGCAGGTTCAAACATGTTCAAGGTCACAACGCATGCAGTTGTAACAGGTTCTGACTGCTGTGTTTACCAGGTGGGATCACAGTCTCGTTATTTATAATAGACACACCTCGTATTTACTATTTACCTGTCTAAAGCGCTATACTACACCAATGTCCTGTACACACGATCGGTCCATCCGAATAAAACGGTCTGATGGATTTTTCCATCAGTTATCCGATGAAGCTGACTGATGATCCGTCGCGCCTACACACCATCGGTTAAAAAAACGATCGTGTCAGAACGCGGTGACGTAAAACACAACGACGTGCTGAAAAAAATGAAGTTCAATGCTTCTGAGCATGCGTGGATTTTTAACCGATAGACGTGCCCACAGACAATCATTTTTTTTCTATAGTTTTTTTATCCATCAGATCATTTTAAAACAAGTTCCTAATTTTTTAACCGATGGGGCCCACACACGATCGTTTTAGTCTGATGAAAACGGTCCATCAGACCGTTTTCATCAGACTAAAACCGATCGTGTGTACGCGGCACAAGGCTAGGTTCACACCTCTGCATCTGTTCCCGCACCTGCAACCACCCGCAGCCAAATCACGCTGCTCTAAGGATATGCCCAGGGGTGCCATTCACACATCTCAGCATGCAGTACATTTGCGGGAACCACAGGGAAATTGCATAATAAAAAACAGACCATGCGATTTCCCTGTGGCCACGTTTTTGAAAAGGTGCATGTACAAGCTGGTCAGCAGGTCCCATCCAATGATTTATGGCCGGGACTTGCTGATCCGCTTAGCGAATCACAGTACAGAGCCCTGTGTTTAATAGCAACACAGGGCTCTGTACATGGAGCAGCGACGTGGCTGTAGATGGATACTGTAGATACTAGAACGTCATTTGTAGAAGGCCCTAAGACAGAAGTGGCCCGCGGAGCCCTCTGATGTGGCCCACGACCTCCTGCTCTGGAATGGCGGTTTGGCAAGCCCAGATCGCAGGTTGCCGACTCGCCATACTGAAGCATCAGTGTTGTGAATGAAGCTGGTGGTAGAGGAATTAAGCGTCTGCGGAGCAGAGCCCCATAAGCCGATGCTTTCTCTACAGCGCCGGCTTTTGCCACAGGCGGAGTCTATGGCAAAGTTTAGCTAACCCGCAGCATAGACACGGGAGCACTACGCTGTACCCGCAGTGTGTGTAAACCGCAGCACATCAGTGTGAAAGCAGTCTTAGGCCCTTTTCACACGATCAGCCTGACCAAATGGGACCCTCCATTCACCTCTACAGAGCAGCAGATGTCGGTTTACGCTCGCCTACCTCCAATCCGAAAAACAGAAGGGACTTCGTCCCCTTAAATCTGGGTGGATCGGAAGGCCTATAGAGTAGCCGTGACCCTTCATCTGCCCACTCCGCTTATTGTGGCCCGCGACTGGATAACAAGTTGCTTAAGTGGCCCTCGCTCTCCAAAAGGTTGGGCACCCCTGCCCTAAGAGATGCATCTCTGACAACTGCAATACATTGATTGTCCACAAGGAATTATATCTATTAGTAGAAAACCAGTTCCATTCCACAAATGCTAGCTGTCTGGCTGCCATGTTGCCAGGCAGCTAGTTCACTATTGGCAGCTACCCCCCCCCCCCACACTTCTTCCCATATTTCCCTTCGGAAATGGAATTTTAGCCTAACCCTTTATTTCCATAGACAGAACAAAGACGACATTGTGCCGATATGGACAAGTCTTCTACTTGCCATCCACAAATGTTCCTGAGCTGATTTTAGCTCAATTAAAAACACTTCCTCCTCCCAGCCAAGACAGAAATAGACTCACACATGGAGAGCAGCCTGTTCTCCAAGGAGCTGTCATCATTTTAATATTTAAAAAGAAGATTAGCGCTTTAGTCGGGGGCATCATCAATCACACGGGAGACAGGAAAACCCAACGAGTCAACAGACTAATGTACCTGCGTAATTCATCAACAGCTGAGGAAATGAATGGTATACTTATGTTTGTTTCCTAGCAAAACGGGGCTTTTATAAAGTGGGGTATCGGGGTACCAAGGCATTGGGGATTTGTGCACACCGCCCTTGGCTTCTGCCTCGTCTGAGAGAAGGTCTTCTCATAGGGGAAAGGACATTCACTGAACTGCAGCATCAAGCATATCCAGAAATAGCCCAAAACTCCTGTGTGTACTGAGCCAGGTACATATTATTATTGCACGGGAGGTCAACCACTCAGTACTACGATCACTAGCAATGAATCCACAAGAGTAGCGATCGATCTTTACACAAATGGAACCCAATGGCACGAGCACTATACAGAACTCAGAGCAATTAATCACAAACTTTTGTAGCATTGAGCAATCAGGTATGGAGGAAGTCCCCTCCTGTGAACAGGAACATAACCCACTTGTCAAGACTTGAGAAGGCTGTGTCTGTCCATGGGCGATAAGAGCAATACACTTTTTTGAATTAAGAAAATAAGACAACAGTAAAGTTAGCCCAATTTTTTTTATACATCGTTAGAGATAATGTTACGCTGACTGGTACGCATGGAAAGCATGACAAGGCCTCTTAAATGTGCGATTTGGGGTCAAAGACCTCAGATCTCATATTTACACAAAAATGCAATAAAAATAAATAAATAAATAATTTGGGAAAAAAAGCCCCCTTTAAGAGCATTGGGCGGAAGTGACGTTTGACGTTGCTCCCGTGCTCCAATGCTATGGAGTCGAGCGGAGGCCATCTTCCCCTTACTCAGCATCCATGGGAGAGGACGCAATCGTTTCCTTCGCTACTGGCGGCTCCGGTAAGCGGCGGAGACGACCAGAGTGCCACGGGAGGGGGGGGGGCCTCTCCCGCCACCGAAAGAAGTGATCTTGCGGCAAATTCGCCTCTGAGACCACTTTTATCCGAAAGTGCACCACCTGCTGAAGAAGAGGATACCGGGGGGTTATGGCAGCTAGCTTCAGCTCTACGGGTGGTTTTGAAGGTCTCACTGGGCTTTAACGCCCGCCGCACGACTATATACGTCCGCAAAATGGCACGGACAGGCAGAAGGGCGTATATATACGTCCTTGCCTTCTAGCGGGTGGGGGGTCCGATCGTGACCCCCCCCCGCGGCGGGCGGATTCCTTCGGGGAGCGATCCGGGACGACGGCGCGGCCATTCGTTTATAGCCGCTCCGTCGCGATCGCTCCCCGGAGCTGAAGAACGGGGAGAGCCGTATGTAAACACGGCTTCCCCGTGCTTCACTGTGATGGCATATCGATCGAGTGATCCTTTTTATAAGGGAGACTCGATCGATGACGTCCGTCCTACAGCCACACCCCCTACAGTTGTAAACACACACTAGGTGAACCCTAACTCCTACAGCGCCCCCCTGTGGTTAACTCCCAAACGGCAACTGTCATTTTCACAATAAACAATGCAATTTAAATGCATTTTTTGCTGTGAAAATGACAATGGTCCCAAAAATGTGTCAAAATTGTCCGAAGTGTCCGCCATAATGTCGCAGTCACGAAAAAAAAACGCTGATCGCCGCCATTAGTAGTAAAAAAAAAAAAAATAATAAAACTATCCCCTATTTTGTAAACGCTATAAATTTTGCGCAAACCAATCGATAAACGCTTATTGCGATTTTTTTACCAAAATAGGTAGAAGAATACGTATCGGCCTAAACTGAGGAAAAAAATCATTTTATATATTTTTTGGGGGATATTTATTATAGCAAAAAGTAAAAAATATTGCATTTTTTTCAAAATTGTCGCTCTATTTTTGTTTATAGCGCAAAAAATAAAAACCGCAGAGGTGATCAAATACCACCAAAAGAAAGCTCTATTTGTGGGGAAAAAAGGACGCCAATTTTGTTTGGGAGCCATGTCGCACGACCGCGCAATTGTCTGTTAAAGCAACGCAGTGCCGAATCGCAAAACCTGGCCTGGGCATTTAGCTGCCTAAAGGTCCCGGGGTTAAGTGGTTAAATGGCTTCTGAGGGTTTCAAAAACAACTATTTAACCTGGACCTGCTCTTGTGCCAAAAACGGTCCCGCAAAAAGTCCATCAGAGCCTCAAAAGACTCCATATTTTTCATAATAATAATAAAAAAAAAAAAACGATAAAAATATGTAAAATAAAGCAATAGTACACAAATAACTACCACGCTACTTTTAGAAATGAATTGCTAGTGATTATAGTATCACCCCCAAGCTACTAACCACATCACATGTGCTCTTACTTTTCTGAAAGCAGATCAGATGCTTCCAGAGTTTCTTCCAATGGTGACAGAGAAGGACTGCATAACTTCGCTAGATTGCATTTTCTCGCTACGTATGCTTACTCAGTGCTTCACACCATTATATTGCTTCCTGCACGCCTACAATGTATATATACACTGTACAGGCTCACTGTGGCTACATAAAGATATGTGAAGGTGTAGCCACCTACCTACACACAGCCGGCAAACTTTCCATTCTTCACGCCGAGTATACGATGCACTTATTTTTGTGATCTTTCATTATTTTACTTGTTCCGTTTTGTCATTTTGCTTGTTGTTCAGTCATTTATATTGTTATATAATCCTCTGCTATGGAAAGAATCAATCAATAAAATATATCTTTTGTTGTCTTACGTCTCATGGGTTATTTCCAGTCTGAATTCAAACCTGTTTACAAGTAGAACTTTTGTTGAACATTTTTGTTTTTCTTCCTATGGGTCCATTACCACCCAAAACTCTGTGTGAATGTAGAGCACACCCCCTAAGGAGCCGCAAGTAAACTGGAATCCCCCCACCATGCACAGCCAGGTGTTTTGTCAGATTAGGTGACCCGTCAGAAATAGGGTGACCACGTGTCCCGGATTGCCTGGGACAGTCCCGCATTTTGCAGGTCTGTCCCGGGCACATTTATTCCAGGACAATACAGTGTCCCTGAATGAAACTGACACAGCCTCCCCCATGGGCCAATCTGATGCCCCCAAAAAGGCCGCCACATCACTGCTTTACTCACCGACATTACTTGTCCTGGCCCGGGAATGCCTGGAGGAGCACAATCCCGCCCCCTGCTTGTGATTGGAGAAATCATAAATCCCGCCCTTTTGTGTCCAATCACTGTGCTGCGATTCGTTACAGCACAAGCTGATTTTTGGGAAGGGAGCATAGGCGTGCGCACAGGGTGTTCCAGGTGTGCCTGGGCACACCCTAATCACCCTGTGTGGCACACATTGTACCGAAAAATACTACATTAAACTGGCACTACCGCACAGAAAAATACAGCATTAAACGGCACATAACACACCAAAATATACTACTTTAAACATGCACTAATGCACAGAAATATGCTGCATTAAACGTGCAGTAACACTGGAATATTGTGTTAAACATGCAGTAATGCACAGAAATATACCCCCAATATTTCACCAAAGCTCCCTAATGGGGCTCCTAAAAAAAAACAAAAAAAACTACTGACACTGTCCTCTGCCCTACTGACACCGTCCACCGCTCTGCTGATACCATCAGTATACTGTATATACACATGCAAATATGTTTGAGCTTTGGGGTGTGCAATAGGCTGCGCACACCTATGGAAGGGAGGGTGTCCCTGAATGGTAGTTTGGAAATGTGGTCAACCTAGTTAGAAAGTGTAACAATGGGCATCACTGATTGGCAGGCATTATTGTTTGGCACTGATTGGCATCCATTAGTACAACACATTACAGTACATTAGTGCCCATCTGTGCCGCCTATCAGTGCTGCATATTAGTGCCCATCAATGCCACCTCATCAGTGCCACCTTATCGGTGCCCATCAGTGCCGCCTTATCAGTGCCCGTCAGTTCAGTACCCAGCACTTATTTACAATGTTTTGTAACTGAAACAAAAAAAATTTTTTTTTCTAAATAAAGAAAGAAAATAAAAATCCCAGAGGTGATCAAATACCACCAAAAGAAAGCTCTAATTGTGGGAACAAAATTATAAAAATTTTGTTTGGGTACAGTGTAGCATGACCACGCAATTGTCATGGGAGTGGTATGGAAGTGGTTAAACAAATTTTTACAATTTTTTTTTAATTTGCGATTTTTTTTAATGTTTTTAAGAGCTTTCGAATCTTTTCGAATTTACAATTTTTTTTTCTAGTTTGTCAGTTTGTTTTATTTTTGGGGGGATTTCCAAATATTCGAATTTACGAATCTTTTCGAATTTACAATTTTTTTTTCTAGTTTGTCAGTTTGTTTTATTTTTGGGGGGATTTCCAAATATTCGACAACTACGAATCTTTTCGAATTTACAATTTTTTTTTCTAGTTTGTCAGTTTGTTTTATTTTTGGGGGGATTTCCAAATATTCGAATTTACGAATCTTTTCGAATTTACAATTTTTTTTTCTAGTTTGTCAGTTTGTTTTATTTTTGGGGGGATTTCCAAATATTCGACAACTACGAATCTTTTCGAATTCACAATTTTTTTGAGTTTGCGAATTTGTCTGAATTTTTTCAAATAGACAAATTTTTACGAATATTCGAATTTACGAATACTCCGAAAATGTGTTAAACTGGTTTTCGTTATTTGGGATGTGTCCGAAATAATGAATTTGTCTAAATTAGTTTAAAAAAACGAATAATTCAGAACGAAACTAATTGCACAGGTCTGCATGGCAGCCCCTCCTTACTCCCACCCTCCAGCTCTGGAAGTTTCTACTAACTTCCAGACCAGGGGGAAGTGCCAGAGAGAGCGGATGAGGATTCTGCCAAAAACACATGGAGGAAGCCCCTTCCTGGAGGCATGGGAGCAAGGAAGAGAGGGTAGCAGGAGCAGGTCAGCGCTATTGGGAGATCTGAGATTCAGCCGGGTGGGCTGGGGAAAAAGTTAGCCTGGAGGCCTAGGAAAGGGGCAGTCGCAGCCAGGTGGATTGGCAGTGGTGCTGGGATCAGTGGCCCAGATTCAAGTAGCAATTGCGCCTGTGTAACCATAGGTTACACAGCGCAATTGCTTACTTGCCCCGGCGTTACGAATGCTCCCGATTCAGGAACATCGTAACGCCGACTGCAGCCTAAAATCTGCGTGGCATAAGGCTCTTATGCCACGCATATCTAGGCTGCATTCTTGCGATGACCGCTAGGGGGCGTTCCCATTGTGGTCAGCGTATAGTATGCAAATTGCATACTAACACCGATTCACAATGCTGCGCGAGCCCTGCGTACGCAATTTACGTTGTTTCCGTACGGCGTGTTTAGCGTAAGGCTGCCCCTTCTAATAGCAGGGGCAGCCAATGCTAAAGTATACCCGTCGTTCCCGCGTCGCGACGTTCGAATTTTACGTAATTTGCGTAAGTGATTCGTGAATGGCGCTGGACGCCATTCACGTTCACTTTGAAGCAAATGACGTCCTTGCGACGTCATTTGCCGCAATGCACGTCGGGAAAGTTTCCCGACGGAGCATGCGCTCTACGCTCGGCGCGGGATCGCGCCTAATTTAAATGATTCCCGCCCCCTACGGGATCATTTACATTAGGCGCCCTTACACAGGGCAAATTTACACAGCGCACACGCAATTTACGGAGCAGTAATCCGTGAATCGCGGGTAGCGCAGTAAATTTGCGGGGGCGCAGGGCAAAAACGCTGCCCTGCGTTTCCGTAAATAAGGGGCAAATCTACCTGAATCCGGGCCACTAGCCACAAAAGTGATGGTTCTGCTGGCCGGAGAACCTGTCATGGTTGGAGGTGGGAAGGAAAGTTTTCGCCACTAAGGGACCAATCACCTTATTACCAGGGACCACAGTGAGTAACTGAAGCAATTACCCGCCCCTCCATAGCTCAGCACTCCAATGAGCATGGAGGAACAGAGCAGCAGCGATGCTGACAGCTTGATCGCTCGGTTCTCAGTGCAGAGACGACGGGGTACAGCTGCAACACCTGTCTCATGCTGCATCCACCTAGGCAAGTATAAATAGCCCAAAAAAGCCAAACCCATATTCCTCTTTTAACTCGCTATTGTCACACAAGTGGGTGAATGTTCACGGGGCGCAGCGCTTTGCGCCCCAAGCCCTCCCTTTTTTTTAAGCCAATTAGAGCCTCAATCTCTAATCATGCTTAAAAAAAGTAAAAAATAAAAACCCCATTGAAATCCATGTGTCCAGCGCCCGCATGTAGATAGGGAGGGAGGGGGCGCGCCTGTGCGCCCCCTATGGACGAGCCGCCACTGTTCCACAGTGAGTATAACAAGCATGCTTTACTGCATATACAGACTAAATTTACTGTTGAGGGTTTAGTAACACTTTAAAGTCTACATTGGAAATGTGCATCACAGCGTAGAAGAGCAATTGGTAGACAGAGACCAAAGCATTGTCCCCGCATAACAGAAAGTGCCTGTACAAAGACCTTTATGGCAGGATCACCAGGTTAATATTTGCACACCTCCCAACTTTTTGAGATGGGAATGAGGGACACCTATCAGCAAAAGTATGCAGGCATAGGACACACCCCTTGCCACGCCCCCTTAAAAGGAGAATTGTACAAAAAACGAGATTGGTTAAACCCACAAGTGCTTTTTTACCACTACTATTCCTTTATATTGGCTTATGGAATTTACAAATGCAGCCATTTAGAACTCAGATGAAAGGTTTAGCACTGGGAAACACTTTTTGATAGATAAAAAGTGTATTTTATATACAACTATATAGATCAGACCAAAATGAGGGACAAATGAGGAGGAAAGAGGGACAGAGGGACATTGCTCCAAATCAGGGACAGTCCCTCAAAATCAGGCATGGTTGGGAGCTATGATATTTGTAATGGGAGCTAAATCTTTAAAGTGATTGAAAAGACTTTTAACCACTTAAGGACCGGACCAATATGCTGCTAAATGACCCAAGGGGTTTTTACAATTCGGCACTGCGTCGCTCTAACTGACAATTGTGTGGTCGTGTGACGTGGCTCCCAAACAAAATTGGTGTCCTTTTTTCCCCACAAATAGAGCTTTCTTTTGGTGGTATTTGATCACCTCTGCGGTTTTTATTTTTTTGCGCTATAAACAAAAATAGAGCGACAATTTTGAAAAAAATGCAATAAATATTTTTTACTTTTTGCTATAATAAATATCCCCCAAAAATATATATATAAAAAAAAATGTTTTCCTCAGTTTAGGCCGATACGTATTCTTCTACATATTTTTGGTAACAAAAAAATCGCAATAATCGTTTATCGGTTGGTTTGCGCAAAATGTATAGCGTTTACACAATAGGGGATATTTTTATTGCATTTTTATTAATTTTTTTTTTTTTTACTACTAATGGCGGCGATCAGCGATTTTTTTTGTGACTGCGACATTATGGCGGACACTTCGGACAATTTTGACATATTTTTGGGACTATTGTCATTTCACAGCACTGCATTGTTTATTGTGAAAATGACAGTTGCAGTTTGGGAGTTAACCACAGGGGGAGCTGTAGGAGTTAGGGTTCACCTAGTGTGTGTTTACAACTGTAGGGGGGTGTGGCTGTAGGACTAAGGTACATTAACATTTTAAAACTTGGATAAGCTTTAAGTAATTGTGTTGAGATTTACTTTAAGCAACATAAGAACAGTTAAGCAACTATCAAATCACAATACAGTATGTGTCTCTGGCATTTGCTCAGTCTGCCTCTATGGTACGGGGAGTTCCGCCACATGTTCCAGGCTCAGCACTATACATAAGCAGCTGTCGGTGGTTTTGTCCCTGGAGTTCAGCTTTAAACCTGCCATATGGAACACTTCTGTAAGTACTAACTACAGCTATTCCAGGTAATAGAATGTACCTAAAGGTCTGAGCACATAACACCGCCTTATCGAAACTCCACCTCTGCATACCATGGGAAGAGCAGTATGCAAATGTTGACTTACAAGCAGATGAAGACATTGCCAGGGGGAGTACTGAGCAGGTAACAGCTGATTTACAAGCTGTACAATTTCTCTGTTAGTGGAGAACTCTCCGACGTGGATTTGTATTTTTTTTATTGCCAATCTCAAGGACCATGTAAAACGTGACCCGAGACCTCCTCCCTCTGTGTGTGGTGAGGCAAAC
Source organism: Rana temporaria (assembly GCF_905171775.1). Lineage (NCBI taxonomy): Eukaryota > Metazoa > Chordata > Amphibia > Anura > Ranidae > Rana > Rana temporaria. The sequence goes on from NC_053495.1 coordinate 199,744,990, forward strand.
CAGAACGAATCCGCGTACGGTAAATCGAAAAGCTTTCTGAATGACTAGGTCCTTTTCTAATGAAGCGCCTGCTTGTCTGGCCACCTGAGCGTTAAACAGCAGCGATAACCGCTCTGAATTTTTAACGCAATCATTGTATAGTGTCTACCGGGCCGTGTCCCCAGAAGACGAGGATTTACCCATAGACACACTGAGCAGAATTTCAGTCAATCAAATAAATATAATTACTTTTTTTTCTTCCCTACTGAGCTGCAACAAATCTAAAACACATAATTCGCTTTTTCTGGAGTGACCATAACTAGAGACCCTAACACCAAACTTAAATACAAATTGCAGGAGATCAAAATATTTACTTGTACTGTGCCCCTTAACTTGTTAGAATATGTGTCTACTCCAGAAGAGGCAATTCCCTACTACAACGCCTTCCCTCCTTGCACATCATAGGTTCCCCTTAATCTGGGAGGGCCTAAATACTTCCTATGTTAACTCAGCTCCTTCAAACCGCCCCCTCACTTCACTACATAACCTTTTATGTAGCCAATGGGGGGGGGGGGGGCACTAAAGACTGAGAATTCTGAGTCTGCTGACATCACATCCAAGATGGTGACACCCAGGTACCTCCCCTACATCCTACTTACCTCCTTAAGTAGGTAGCCAGAAGCATGAACCAAGCACAGGAACATAAAATGGTACCAAAGCAGGTTGCAGAAACTAGGTTGAGGTCAGTATCATTGTGTTCAAGAGGCAGGCCAAGGTCACACCAGGAAGTCAGTAGAACCATGGTCAAGAGGCATTCCATGGTAACACCAAAGCCAGTAAAATCATGATCATGTGGCAGGCAAGGTCACACCAGGAAGCCAGTAAAATCATGGTCAAGAGGCATTCCATGTTCACACCAGGAAGCCAGCACAATCATGGTCGAGACACAGGCTATGGTCACATCAGGAAGTTAGTAGAATTATGGTCAAGAGGGCAAGCCATGGTCACACCAGGAAGCCAGTAGAATCATGGTCAAAAGGCAGGCCATGATCACACCAGGAAGTCAGTATAATCGTGGTCAAGAGGCAGGCCAAAGTTACACCAGGAAGCCTTCAGCATTAAAAACCGACAATAATTTAAAACAATAAATTATTCTAAACAATGATTCCTAAAGTATGAGAGTGAGTCCGTACTCTCATACTTTAGGAATCATTGTTTAGAATAATTTATTGTTTTAAATTATTGTCGGTTTTTAGTATTTGCAAGCGCCACTACATCCCCCTGTCTATCATATGCTGTCAGTGCGTGAGCACTATTAGTTGTGGCTGCTGCTTGATTGTAACTTTTAATTTATTTGTACCATTATATTTTTTCCCGGGTTAGGCTGGCTTGCGCATTAGTTCCCCCCTTATTTTAAGCCTTCAGCATTGTGGTCAAGAGGCAGGCCAAGGTCACACCAGGAAGTCAGTAGAATCATGGTCAAGAGGCATTCCATGGTCACACTGGAGTGCACGCTGAAGTTGCCATGTACAACAGGACAGGCTAAAAGCATAGTCTGGGGCCCCGTACACACGACCGAGTTTCTCGGCAGAATTCAGCCAGAAACTCGGTCGGAGCTGGATTCTGCCGAGAAACTCGGTCGTGTGTACACTTTTCAGCGAGGAAGCCGACGAGGAACTCGTCAGGCCGAAAAGAGAACATGTTCTCTATTTTCTCATTAGTCAATGGGAAAAGTCGGCCCGCCGAGATCCTCGGCGGCTTCCACACTGAACTCGACGAGGAACTCGATGTGTTTGGCAGAGTTGTAGTTTGGAGGCAGGCTGAGGTGATACCAGGAGGGCAGTAGAATCATGTGTAGTGATCTCATATGAAGAAGTATAGTGTCCAGTAGTCCGGGTAGATAATTGATGTTTAGATGTTAGTATGATGACTATAAATTATGTTGTTTCGCAGCAACACACCAGGCTCTCCAGAGAACGCAATTATAATTAACTTCCAATACAAACAAAGTCCAAATTCCACAGATGATACAAAAGTCCAACAAAGTAATTCAAAGTCTCATCTTAGAGAATATATATTCTGATCACTTCCAGACCAACATATATTCATGTAGAGAATACATAGGGGTATATTCTCTCCACTTCTAGATCTGTGCCTTCATGTTCGTATAGAGAATATACCGGGAGTATATTCTGAGTGACAAAAAACGGAACTCCATGATTATATTCCCTAGCCAATGAATAGCTGAGCAATTTGATTGGCCATCTTTGATCTGAAAGACATAAACTACATCCTGTCTTTTAGAGTGGCAGGTAAATGATCCCAGCCGGAGTCACTAATTAGTATGCATTCTTATATACTAATAAGCCCCCTCTAATAAGTAATTAGATTGCATGTGACCTGAGTAATTGTTTGATTGGTTTGATGTGTAAAAACTGACCCATCCTGTCTTTTTGCATATTGACAATAGACAAGCCGCTTTTGATGTGTAACATGTAATTACAGGTTTGATGTGTAAACTAGACTTATCCTGTCTCTTAGTCGACAAGCGTCTTTTGAAGTGTAACATGTAATTACAGGTTTGAAATCTGGCCTGGTCAATTTTGGACATATATATATATATATATATATATATATATAATTATATAACATCATCCCACATAAATCAGCCAATATATTACAACATCATGGTCAAGAGGCATTCCATGGTCACAGTGGAGTGCACACTGAACTTGCCATCTACAACAGGACAGGCTAAAAGCATAGTCTGAGACAGGCAGTAGACAAGCAACCAAGGAGGCAGATAGCAGGCAAGGCAGAGTTGTAGTTTGGAGGCAGGCTGAGGTGATACCAGGAGGGCAGTAGAATTGTAGTCAAGAGGCAGGCCAAGTTGATGGCCAAAACCAGTAAGTCAGTAAAATCATGGTCAAGAGGCAGGCCAAGGTCACACCAGGAAATCCATAGAATTATGGTCAACAGGCATTCCATGGTCACACCAAGAAGCCAGTAGAATCGTGGTCAAGAGGCAGGCCAAGGTCACACCAGGAAGCCAGTAGAATCATGGTCAAGAGGCATTCCATAGTCACACCAGGAAGCCAGTAGAATCATGGTCAAGAGTCATTTCATGGTCATACCAGAAGAATCATGCAGGCACAATCAGAAATGGGTAAGCAGATCTCAGGAACAGATGCGGGTTCAGGTTGTAGGGTGACCATCCAGCAACTTCCTGGCTCAGCTCTGTTCTTTAAACAGGTAATCTAGTGGAAAGACTGGGATTAGGTGTGTGTACGCCTGTGCATGCACACATCCAAACAGCATGTCTGCATGAATCAATGTGTTTATGTGAATTAGCATTAGTTTGCCCAAGCCTGCTTTCATAAACATCCATCTGGCAACCCTGGTCTGTACATTTTTTTTTTAAAGGTAAATTTTTATTTTGAAATTTTTGTACATACAAAACAGACAATACAACAAACACACATCCTAGGCGAACATCGCCCGGTACATCATTTTACAAAACTTTGGTAGCTGGTACACATTGAGCATTTTCATAAAAACACACAGAGAAAGGTGGGAGAAAAACAACAGAATCGTTAATTTACTCACTTACAGTAGATCTATTCAACGGGCAGAGGTATCAGTCAAAGTTCAAGGAGCAGGAGGTATGGTGCTCTCGGAATCAACCCAAGAGCCCCAGACCTTCAAGAATTTTTTTGGACACCCTCTGGCCTCATATGTCATCTTATACAGCGGTATAGCACGATTGATGGTGGTGAGCCAAAAGGTAATGGTAGGTAAGGATGGAGACTTCCAGTGGAAGGTTATAGACTTCTTAGCATAGAACAGTACTATCCGCAGGAAGCTGGTCTGTACATTGACACACAAGCATGTCATCTTCTGACGCTGTCCTCCTGACAGAACGTTCGATCCTAAGAGAAAATACCATAAGCACATTGGATCATGCCCGGAGAACATTCAATCAGAAGAGAAAATACCTTGAGAACAACATTTATTTTTCATTGGATAAGCCAATATTCACAATAACACAAACATTGGAATTACTTCCATTCACTTAACAGCCATGTTGTCTCAAAACCAAAAGAGCATTTGATTTTGCCTCACCCACACAACAGCCACAGTTTTATACATTGTGTGAAAATTCCCCAACACTAATGAGTAAATGAAATTTAATTCACGCAGAATGAATGTATTTTCGCTGAAGGAACAACTGCAAATTTTTATAAACAGACCCGACTGTGTTTCTGCACTGCTGCTTACAAAGAGCAGAATAGGGGTCGGTCCTATTGCATCATGAGTATAGAATATTTTTTTTATGGGCATTACTAATCTGATCTGTTGTTATGCAAGGCTTATAAGGTACAAATACACGTGCTATTTGTTTAACCTTTTCACTGATAGAATTTATCTGTTATATTTAACTGTTAGATGCCGGGATATCCACATTTTTTTCTGAAATTGTAATGCAGAAATTCTTTGTGGTCGGCGGGAAGATGCGTTTATGTGATTCTCTGTACTATCCGGTTGCCGCCTGCTTACGCACATTTACGTCGGCAGAATGGCATATATATATATATATATGTATATATACACACACACACACACATACATACGCACACGTTGCTATGAACCTGCCCCCTGGCTGGCGCGTGCATCGCCGCGGTCCTCGTGACTGTGCCCGCAGGACCCGCGGACTCGATGTCCTGCGATCGGGTCACAGAACGGCATCCCCCTGTTCTGCCTAGTGACACAACACCGATCGTCTGCTCCCTCTCATCAGTAGCAGCGATCAGTGACGTGTCACAGTAAGCCACGCCCCCTAACAGAATCACTCCCTAGGACACACTTAACCCCTGCCCCCTACTGGTTAACCCCTTCACTGCCAGTCACATTTATACAGTAATCAGTGTGTTTTTATAGCAATGATCGCTGTATAAATGTGAATGGTCCCAAAATAGCATCAAAAGTGTCCGATGTGTCCGCCATAATGTCGCAGCCATGATAAAAATCGCAGATCGCCGCCATTACTAGTAAAAAAAAAAAAAAAATTATAATAAAAATGCCATTTAACGACCCCCTATTTTGTAGACGCTAAGGTCCAGATTCAGAGAGAACTTACGCCGACGTATCTGTTGATACGCCACGTAAGTTCTAGGATGCGCCGTCTTATCTATGCGCCTAATTCACAGTACAAGATACGCCTGAATTTTTACTTCCTACGACCGACGTAAGTCTCCTACGCCGTCGTATCTTGGGTGCATATTTACGCTGGCCGCTAGGGGCGCTTCCATTGATTTACACGTTGAATATGTAAATGAGCAAGATACGCAGATTAACGAACGTACTTACGCCCGTCGCAGTAATCTACGCCGTTTACGTAAGGCGTACGTCCGGCGTAAGTTTACCCCTCATAAAGCAGGGGTAAGTCATGTTAAGGTATGGACGTCGGCAACGTCGGAACAGCCGTCGTATTTTACGCAAGTCGTACGTGAATGGGGCTGGGCGTAAGTTACGTTCACGTCATATGCATTGAGCTGTCGTATCTTAGGGAGGATATGCAACGTGATTCTGCGCATGCGCCGTTCGTACGGCAATGCATTTACATGGGGTCACGATTCATTTTAATACAACACGCCCTCTACCTGCCTACTTTGAATTAGGCGGGCTTACGCCGGCCTATTTACGTTACGCTGGCTTAAATATGGGAGCAAGTGCTTTGTGAATACTCAGCTTGCCTCTCAATGTTACGTCGGCGTAGCGCATCTCCACAAAGATACGCCAATGTACCTGAATCTGGCCCTATAACTTTTGCACAAACCAATCAATATACGCTTATTGCGATTTTTTACCAAAAATATGTCGAAGAATACCCATCGACCTAAATTAAGGACAAATTTGCTTTTTTTTAAAAAAAATTGGGGATATTTATTATAGCAAAAGTACAAAATATTGCTTTTTTTTTCAAAATTGCCGCTCTATTTTTGTTTATATCTCAAAAAATAAAAAACGCAGAGGCAATCAAATACCACCAAAAGAAAGCTCTATTTGTGGGGGGGAGGACGTCAATTCTGTTTGGTACAACGTCGCACGACTGAGCGGTTAAAGCAACGCAGTGCAAAAAGTGGTCGGTCATTTAGCAGCCAAATGGTCCGGGGCTGAATTGGCTATCCTAACCTGAGATTACGGGGTACAGAGTCACAGACGTGTTGGAAAACCATCCACTAAACGGTAACAATTTCATACGCTTTTTAATATTTAGAGATTGTAAGCGCTCACGAGCAAGGCCCTCTGATTCCTCCTGTTATTAAAGTGTATTGTATTTGTACCGTCTGCCCTCGTGTTGTAAAGCGCTGCGTAAACTGATGGCGCTATTTAAATCCTGTATAATAAAATCAAAGATGTCATTACTGACCGGTTATTACTATTATTGCACACACCTGTGTCTGGGCCTCCCTCTACTCATCCTCACACCATGCCGGCCATTGATTTTATCTCTTGTTTATGCTGGTCGCAGCATGACAGAGCAATCGATGCGTCACTGAGAAGACCAGATCATTAACGTGGATGACAAGTCACTGCTGCCACGAGAACGATTGCAGAACTGAGCATTATAATGACCACGGTGGAAAATTAAGTCAATTCAATGCTTTCCCTGGTTTATAGATTACCTTCTGCATGTTACCAGCTGTACAGTTTTATATATCTCAGCCAATAATTCTTCCTTATGTTCCCCCCCCCCTGGGGCTGGCCCTTGCCTCAACCGCATGCATTTTTCAAACATTGCCAGCGCTGGGTGGTTTAGAGTCTGAGTGATGACAGCATGACGACGCCTGTGCCTTCTGTAACGGTCACCACCGTTTACAACCTTCCATCCCATCCAAGACAGCTTATCGACACTCCAATCAACAGGACCCGATCCATAAGAATTCCCCCCCCAGACACGAGACACACAGCTCTGTGCTTCTGGTTTCAAATGTAATGATACTTTAATGGTTTCTTCTCAGCTTTATATACAGTACAAGGCATTAAAGCAACAATGAGATCTCCACCCCCCTAATCACACACTAAGACTAATTACTAAACATTCCTTAATCAACAACAAAACACCTTCACCCACTCCGTCTCCACATACAGCTTGACACCTCTGAGCATCAATAGGTTGTAGACAGTGTTATCACATGTAAGCAGTATTTAGTATGCATAATTAGAGTTCTGGGAGCAGACCTGGGATTAACACCTGTCCGTTACAACACCTTTACACAAGGACAATGGAATGTCTTCCAAGCCCTGATTCAATTAGCATTTCACTAGAAATGAGTCACTATTGACTGTTTGGGCCAACATCTTGCAATCTCTCAAGATCCTGCAATATGAACTATTATTGATGTCCTATCTCATGTAATACATGAATTATGATTCCCTTGCCACCCCATGCCCAAAAGGCACAGGGTGGACTCAGACCCAAGAGTTATCAGTGACGCTGACACAGGAGTATCCCCCATCCTCACAAAGTCTCTGGATGTCCCGGGTCATTCCGTTACACCTTCTCTACATCATTGTACTGCAAGTGCAGGGTACTGTGGTGATGACCCCGCCAGCAGGGGTGGGTCCCATGATGCCCTACGTTCACAAGAAATGGGTTGTAGATGCTGGGGCCAGAATGTTGCATACTGCTCCTGCAGCCCCTTGGGAAACCCCCATCACATGAGATGCAGGAGTCGGGCGCAGTGTTTAATTTATTTATTACAGGTAGTTATAGGAGGAAAAAATATCTGATGCACGTGTTTAAATAGGAGGAGACAATTTACAGAGTCTGTGGTCAGTAAGGGGAAGGAAATGGCCAGCATTGGTGGTCAACAGGAGAAAAAAAATGCCCTGGGGGGTACTGGTGTTCAGGGGGAGGGGCACCCAGGGAGGGTGGGGAAGAGGATTGGTGTTTTGTGGGTGGAAACAGGGAGACTGGTATTTTGTATGGAGAAAATAGGGGCATTGGTACCAGTAGTGGCCCATCCATAGGGGATGCACGGGAGCCGCCTGCCCCCTCCCCCCCCTCTCCCCAAGCTATTCTCATAAAAAAATATAAAGTTGTCACTAAAGGCGGCCATACACGGTTCAAATTTTGAAAGAATTTTCGTACGAATTTCGCACCGTTAGTGGGCTGCAGCAACAGCCGATTTTCGTGCGGCAAACAAATTTGAGAATTCCGACATGTTGGAAATGTTTTGAAAAACAAACGATTTTCTGATCAATGATGGAGAATCGTGCGAGAAATGTAATAGAAAAAAAAATGCGCATGTGCAAGAAAAGAATATTCCCGGAGAGAAAAGAATATTCCCGGAGATAAACGAATATTCCCGGAGATAAACGAATATTCCCGGAGATAGACGAATATTCCCGGAGAGAAACAAATATTCCCGGAGAGAAACAAATATTCCCGGAGAGAAACAAATATTCCCGGAGAGAAACAAATATTCCCGGAGAGAAAAGAATATTCCCGGAGAGAAAAGAATATTCCCGGAGAGAAACGAATATTCCCGGAGAGAAACAAATATTCCCGGAGAGAAACAAATATTCCCGGAGAGAAACAAATATTCCCGGAGAGAAAAGAATATTCCCGGAGAGAAAAGAATATTCCCGGAGAGAAAAGAATATTCCCGGAGAGAAACTAATATTCCCGGAGAGAAACTAATATTCCCGGAGAGAAAAGAATATTCCCGGAGAGAAAAGATTATTCCCTGGAGAGAAAAGAATATTCCCGGAGAGAAACGAATATTCCCGGAGAGAAACGAATATTCCCGGAGAGAAACGAATATTCCCGGAGAGAAAAGAATATTCCCTGGAGAGAAAAGAATATTCCCGGAGAGAAAAGAATATTCCCGGAGAGAAAAGAATATTCCCGGAGAGAAACGAATATTCCCGGAGAGAAACAAATATTCCCGGAGAGAAACAAATATTCCCGGAGAGAAACAAATATTCCCGGAGAGAAAAGAATATTCCCGGAGAGAAAAGAATATTCCCGGAGAGAAAAGAATATTCCCGGAGAGAAAAGAATATTCCCGGAGAGAAAAGAATATTCCCGGAGAGAAAAGAATATTCCCGGAGAGAAACTAATATTCCCGGAGAGAAACTAATATTCCCGGAGAGAAAAGAATATTCCCGGAGAGAAAAGATTATTCCCTGGAGAGAAAAGAATATTCCCGGAGAGAAACGAATATTCCCGGAGAGAAACGAATATTCCCGGAGAGAAACGAATATTCCCGGAGAGAAAAGAATATTCCCTGGAGAGAAAAGAATATTCCCGGAGAGAAAAGAATATTCCCGGAGAGAAACGAATATTCCCGGAGAGAAAAGAATATTCCCGGAGAGAAAAGAATATTCCCGGAGAGAAAAGAATATTCCCTGGAGAGAAAAGAATATTCCCGGAGAGAAAAGAATATTCCCGGGGAGAGAAACGAATATTCCCGGAGAGAAAAGAATATTCCCGGAGAGAAAAGAATATTCCCGGAGAGAAAAGAATATTCCCGGAGAGAAAAGAATATTCCCGGAGAGAAAAGAATATTCCCGGAGAGAAAACGAATATTCCCGGAGAGAAACGAATATTCCCGGAGAGAAACGAATATTCCCAGAGAGAAACGAATATTCCCAGAGAGAAACGAATATTCCCAGAGAGAAACGAATATTCCCGGAGAGAAAAGAATATTCCCGGAGAGAAAAGAATATTCCCGGAGAGAAACGAATATTCCCGGCAACATGAATATTTTGTCGGCCGAATTTCGAAAATCAATTGTGGCATCATCGGATCACAGAAAAAAAAAACGTTCTGATTTTGAAAAGAAAATTTGTTCGAAATTTGACCGTGTATGGCCTGCTTAAGAGTGGCCAGGCGCCGGACACAGTCTGGGAAGCTGATTTGCCCATGGGAGGGAGGGTTTAGGGCGAAAAAGGATGCTATCGCCCATAGAGTAGAGTGGTCTGTGTCTGCTCTGCATATGCGGAGTGGGCAAAGACCTGTCGTCCGCCCGCTCCACTCATTGTGGCCCTTAACCGGTTGCCAAGTCGCTTAAGTGGCCCTCACTCTTCAAAAGTTTGGGCACCCCTGGTGTACATACTTGAATGTCCATGTCACTTTAAGCCTACAGCACCATCTGCTGACTAAAAGCAGATACATGTTTTAAATGCAACATTTCACATAAAGAAAAGACAAATTTAATAAATGTAAAAGCATTATACATACCCTTAAAAGAGAAACTATGTTCTCTATTTACAGTCACTTCCACACCCAAATTCGAAATGCAGCCATTTGTTCAGGAGGAACGTGTGCTTTGGGAGCATTGAATTGAAGGTTCTCCATTTACAGAACTTCTGCAGTTCTCTATCAAAAAAGCAAACAGTTCAGTGCATGTCACATATTAGATAAGACTTCTGGCGAGAAGGTCTGTTAACCACTTGCTTACCGGGCACTTAAACCCCCTTCCTGCCCAGACCAATTTTCAGCTTTCAGCGCTCTCACTCTTTGAATAACAATTGCGCGGTCATACAACACTGTGCCCAATTTTTTATAATTTTTTCCCCCACAAATAGAGCTTTATTTTGGTGGTATTTGATCACCTCTGCGGTTTTTATTTTTTGTTAATTTTTTTTTTAAAAGGAACGATTTAAAAAAAACAATAATACAAAACTGTTTTATATTTTGTTATAAAATTTCGCAAACAGGTAATTTTTCTCCATCGATGTACGCTAATGTGGCTGCACTGATGGGCACCAATAGGCTGCATTGGTGGGCACCGATAAGGTGGCACTGGTGGGCACCAAGAGGTGACATAGATGGCACTGAAAGGCATTGATAGGTGGCACTGATAGCTGGCCCTGATGGGCACCGATACGTGGCAGTGATGGGCACTGATCAGCACTGGTAGGTGACAATGATCAGCATCACTACTAGGTGGCACTGATTGGCACCACTGGTGGGCATTGATAGGTGGCACTCGTGGGCATTGATAGGTGGCACTGTTTTGCACTGGTGGGCACTGGCAGGGAGCACTAGAAGGCGATACTGGTGGGCACTTATGAAGTGGATGTGCCTCTTCCTCTTCGGGACCAATGTCCCTTACACAAAAGCCGGTGACCGCCTTTTTTTTTTCCTCACACTGTCAGCGTGAGGAAAAAAAACAATATAGAGCCAGTTCACACAGGGGCAACACGACTTCGGGAGGCAACTTGAACACGACTCGAGTATGAATCACAACGCGACTTGAAGCCGCCTCCAGGAAGGGGAACTCGATGCCAAATTTTAAATAAAAAACCTTCATGGGTTCCCCCCACCCCCACTAGGAGCATACCAGGTCCTTAGGTCTGGTATGGATTTAAAGGGGAACACCCTACGCCGAAGAAAACGGCGTAGGGGTACCCCCAAATCCATACCAGACCCTTATCCGAGCACGCAGACCGGTCGGTCAGGAAAGAGGGTGAGGACGGGCGAGCGCCCCCCCTCCTGAGTTGTACCAGGCGGCATGCCCTCAACATGGGGGGGGGGGGGGGTGCGCCCTGTGGACCCCCTCCCCAAAGCACTTTGTCCCCATGTTGATGGGGACAAGGGCCTCTTCCTGACAACCCTGGCCGTTGGTTGTCGGGGTCTGCGGGCGTGGGCCTTATCGGAATCTGGGAGGCCCCTTTAATAAGGGGGCCCCCAGATCCCGGCCCCCCACCCTATGTGAATGGGTAGGGGGTACGATGTACCCCATACTCATTCACCTGGTGGTAGAAAAATGTCAATAAAAAAACACTACACAGGTTTTTAAAGTAGTTTATTAGGCAGCTCCGGGGGTCTTCTTCCGACTTCGGGGGTCTTCCAAATTCTCCCTTCTGCCGGGCACCACCGCTGTATTCTTTCAGCGCTTTTACCAGTGGCAGCCGCCCGGTCTTCTCCCTTCTTCCGACTTCGGGGGGTCTTCCGACTTCTCCCGCTCTCCGGTTCTTTTTCTCTTCTGCCAGGCACCACCGCTGTCTTCTTTCAGTTTTTTCACCAGCGGGGGCCCGGTCTTCTGCGTCGCCTTCTTCTCCTCTTCGATGTTGACTCGACGCTCCCACCCACTGTAATGCTGGGTGTGCGGTGCGCAGCGATTTATATAGGCCTCTTATGACGTCACAGTCCCAGCATGCTCCGGATGGTTTGTAAAGCATTATGATTATTTCTTATTGATACTTTAAGCCAATCACATTCTTATATATTCACTTTAAAAAATAGTTTTCTTGGCGGTCATGCCTTCTCTTCAGTATTTTGAGACTGCAGACATTTTTCATCCTGCCTGCAGCAGACTGATATCAGCTTATACGCTGCGTAAACTGTTGGCACTATATAAATCCTGTATAATTACAATATAATAATACTGAGGAGAGAGAGAAGCGCCCGCTGTCCAGAGTGAAAACACACTTGATGAAAGGTTAATATTAAAAAAAGTACAAGTCACACCGACGTGTTCCAGGGGGCTATGCCTCATCTTCCTCAGGGCTAAAAAAAAAAAAAACATAATATAAAAACACAAGAGATGTGCAGTCAATATTTGTTGTAATGCGAAGACAGAAAAATATAAAAATATATATATAGTAAATGAGTCTGTATATATGGAAATTGTTGCAAGTAGCTGGTAGGGAGAAATGCCAGCTGCTGCAGAGGGGGAGATCGCAGCACCAAGGACCTGGGGGCACTCTGCAAGTGATGCAGGGCAGATGCCCAGTGCGAGGGCTGCCGATAGGGGGAGGGGACCACCGGTCCTCTTGTAGAGGAGCCGAGCACACAGGTGGGCCCACACAGGGAGGGGGGATTAGTGATGGACAACAATTGTGTCTCTTCTTCTCCCCCTCTTCCTGATGTCAACTTTTATCTGCAGAGAAAGAGGGTCACCCCGCACTAATCCCCCTTCCTCTCAGTGCTGGCTCTAATGTTAGATCTGCTGCAGAGTTCATCTCTGTAACTGTTTCATCCCTCCGTCTTTCTGATCCAACTGCCCAGTCTTCATTTTTATTTATTAACTCAGTTTTATCCTTTATATTTAGTAGGAATTCTGTGAGTTGTTACATTTGTGTGTTCTGATAATTTGTATTGTATTTTAAGCAAAATATAGCTTTATCATCTTCTTGGGGGGGCCCTGTCAGATAGAAATCGTGGGGCCCCCGTACAGACTATCAGCAGCCCTGCCCAGCGCTGGCACACCCCTGCCATTTAAAATTTGTGGAGCACAGTGCTGGAACTCAGGCCTGATTTGCGGGATGGTGGGATTTTATAAAAGTTCTGGCACGGTCCCGTAGAGTCCGGGATGGTTGGGAGGTATGATTTTTGCACCCCGGGCAAACGCCCACACACCACCACCAGCATTTGTAAAGGAGCTCTTACTGAAAGGTCTGTCTGTTCTCCAACAGTAATAACACATATCAAAGGCTAGATTCAGAAAGATCTGCCTATCTTTAGGCGGGCGTAGCGTATCTCAGATACACTACGCCGCCGTAACTTAGAGCGGCAGGTCCTGTATTCAGAAAGAACTTACGCTCTAAGTTACAGCGGCGTAGTGTAAATGAGCCGGCGTAAGCCCGCCTAATTCAAATTGTCCTGGCAGTGGGCGTGTTGTATTAAAATGAGCCTTGACCCCACGTAATTGATGTTCCTAACGAACGGCGCATGCGCCGTCCGTGATTGTATCCCAGTGCACATGCTCAAAATCACGTCGCAAATAGTCAATGCTTTTGACGTGAACGTAACTTACGCACAGCCCTATTCGCGTACGACTTACGTAAACGACGGAAAATTCTACGCTGTCCCGACGTCCATACTTAACATTGGCTACGCCTCATATAGCAGGGGTAACTTTACGCCGCTGGGCGCACCTACGTTTCTGAATCGGCGTATCTAGCTCATTTGCATATTCTACGCGGAAATCAATGGAAGCACCACCTAGCGGCCAGCGTAAATATGCACCCTAAGATACGACGGTGTAGGAGACTTACGCCGGTCGTATCTTAGCAACATTTAAGCGTATCTCAATTTGAGCATACGCTTAAAGATACAACGGCGCGGATTCGGACTTACGATGGCGTATCTACTGATACGCCCGTCGTAAGTCTTTCTGAATCTAGCCCCAAGTCTTTATAGATACATTGTAATATGGATCCGCATCAAGGTTCTGCGCTCTCTGTTCTCGGTTTATCAGGACAGACATTTTGCAGAAACAAAGTCATCTCCAGCTTATAACTCCAGGCTTTGTGAGGTCAGAGGGTTCTAAGCATTATTTGAAAATGCATTTATTAGATTCGGAACATCAATTAGCAGCCAGAGAATAAATAACGAGTCAGTGCAGATTTCACCTACAGAGGAAATTTAAATGACCTTGAAACAATTTATACACAGACCCCACAGAAACTGAAGGAACCAATTAAAAAATAACAACTAGGCAAGTCTGCCATCTAGTGGACAGATAGCGATACGGCACTTTGGTTTTGGCTCATTAGTATAATTATTTTCCTTCTAAGATTTTAAACTGGTCTACAGAACCTTTAACTATTTTCTATATCTTACCAACAGTATATACATAAATATGATCTATTGTACATAATATTATTGTTTGCTTACCATTGATATGCCCTTTTTCTTGGTAGGGCTGGCTAAATGTGCCCATTTCTGAATTTGTTAAAGTTAACTAGAAGCAAAATAAAAACGTATTATGTGATGCAGTCTGAATCATTAAAGCAGTATATTTAGCTTTTTTGGGTCCTGCATTTTAAAAACTATTGACAACTTGAAGCTGTCCTTTAAGTACACCCCCCCCCCCTTCTCTCAACCAGGGCCGTCTTTAACCACTTCAGCCCTGGACCATTTGGCTGGCCAAAGACCGAGCCATTTTTTTGCGAGTCGGCACTGCGTCGGTTTAACTGGCTATTGCGCGGTTGCGCGGCGTAGCTCCCAAACAAAATTTACGTCCTTTTATTCCCACAAATAGAGCTTTGTTTTGGTAGTATTTGATCACCTCTGCGGTTTTTATTTTTTGCGCTATAAATAAAAAATAGAGCGTTAATTTTTTTTAGAAAAAAAACAATATTTAATACTTTTTGCTATAATAAATCTAAAAAATATATAAAAACACAATTTTTTTCCTCAGTTTAGGCCAATACGTATGCTTCTACATATTTTTAGTAAAAAAAACAAAAAAAACGCAAAAAGCGTTTGGATTGGTTTGCGCAAAAGCTATAGCGTCTACAAAATAGGGGATAGTTTTATGGCATTTTTATTAATATTTTTGTTTTTTTACTAGTAATGGCGGTGATCTGCGATTTTTATCGTGACTGACATTATGGCGGACACATCGGACACTTTTGACACAATTTTGGGACCATTGCTATTTTTACAGCGATAAGTGCTATAAAAATGCACGGATTACTGTCAAAATGACACTGGCAGTGAAGGGGTTAACCTGTAGGGGGCTCTGAAGGTCACTCGGTCACGGAGCTTGCGACAGGGACGTGTATATATACACCCATTTGCCCAACCGTGCCATTCTGTCGACGTATACGTTTGTGCGGTGGTCGGTAAGTGGTTAAAGGGGGTTTTTCACCTTCATGCATTCTCGAGAAGAGAAGGAGCCAGGAGCACTGCAGAGGGACCCCAGAAGAGGAGGATCGGGGTCACTCTGTGCAAAACCAACTGCGCAACGTAGGTAAGCATGACATGTTTTTTTTTTTTTTTAATTAACCTTTACAACCACTTTAATATTGATTGGACCCTGGGCAAACATTTTCTTGGGCCCACCGTAATTCACTTAACTATATGCAGGCAGTGCGGGCTACAAGGGGCAGCTGCTTTTGGGCCCCACAATGACTGGGTCTGGGGCAGTTACCCCTTTTGCCCTGTGTTAAAGATGGCCCTGCTCTCAACCAATGATTGCTCCCCATTCCAGCAAACGTTACTGGTCACCCAGAGCTGCACAGACTTTGCAAGGAAAAATCCTCTGACCAGCATCTCTTTCTATTCTACAGCAGCCACATGCATTACTTTGGGTTGGCTGTACTTCTATGGAAAGCTGGAAGCCGTAATGAGCTTGGCTCATTACATATTACAGGCCCTGCTTAGTAGTTCTGCACTATGCTTGTGCCTTGCTGATCAATATACCTGTCAGGAGCTGTGTACTTAAATTTATTAGATGCACTGCAATATTTATTGACATGAAATACCCACTGAGGAATATGGAGGGAGGGTGGGTGTGATGTTGTTAGGAAGTTATGTACAGCACCCTGCTGGTACCTCCCACCAGCAATGATCTGCCTGCATTGCATCCCCTAATACTCAGCCCTTTTCTTTAGATACAATAATTAGCTCAATCCTGATCATACAAGTTGCTAGTAACTTCTGGGAACACCTCTTTAGACAGTGAGAGGCATAGCTAATCCCCACAGGCTTCCCAGGCTAAACGTCCATTAAGTTGGTCATTAGACATGTACATCTTTTAACACATTTTGTCAAAATGTGTTAATTATGAAATCTCTGAATTTCAAATGTTCAGAAATGTGGCGGGTCAGAAATGTGGCGGCGGTTTAGAAATGTGGTGGTTTAGAAATGTGGTGGTTCAGAAATGTGGCGGTTCAGAAATGAGGCGGTTCAGAAATGAGGCGGTTCAGAAATGAGGCGGTTCAGAAATGAGGCGGTTCAGAAATGTGGCAAATTCTGAATTTCGTAAATTCTAAATTGGGAAATTCAAAATTTTGTGAATTCAAAATTTGAATTTATGAAGCGTTGAATTTCCTAATTTACGAAATTTTGAATTTCCTAAACTAGGAAATTCAACACTTCGTAAATTAAAAATTAGGAAAATCAACACTTCGTAAATTCAAAATTTTGAAATTTAAAAATCCGAACATAAGAATGAAAATCGGAAAATTCAAAAGAATGAAAATCTGAAAATTCGAAAACCCAAAAATCTGAAATAACCTATAATAACTTAACTATTACTAACTAATAAATTATAGGTATTGGAATTTTCTTTCCAATTGGTTATTAGTTATGTCGGATTTTACGGATTTTCATTCTTTTTTTAAAATATTTTTGAATTTCCGAATTCCAAAAAAAAACGAATAAAAAAAAACACATTTTTTTGTCAGTGCACATGTCTATTGGTCATCAATATCTTACAGGTGAATCTAACGCTTATATATATTCTTCTGGTTTCTTGAGTGGTTGAAATCTATGTATTTATACCCTCATTATAGGAGTTATAAATGTAATATGCTTTTTAGGATCATCCTTTTCCTCTCTCTTTCTCCTTTCCCATGCTTTGCCGGAGTGTATAAAACAGGTCCCATTATGCTCTTACCATGCTTTTTTGGGATAGATTTATAGGATCATAACCTAAATGAAATCAATTACTGGAAGTTTGTAAAATCTGTTAATATGCAAAAATAATACTGTTGTCAATAATAAATGTTTGTGAATCATTGAAATGTATATATACACATTTATATAAAAATTATCCTATAATCTGAGGCCCTGATGAAGCTGGTCACGCAGTGAAATGCGTTGGCTGTCTTTTTCAGATTCCTCAGCCAGGATAACACCACCCTGTATAAGTTACACGGTAACAATGCTTTTAAAGTTGTTTGCTCTTCAATGTTTTAATTAATTTAATGTATATATGTTAAATAAAATTGTGTATATTCGCTGTTTCAATTTCCCTGATTTGTGCATTTCTTAAAAAAATCCCTACATGGTACATGCAAAGTCCCACCCAATTTTGCTCCTATTCCTTTACATACACAGGGAGGCACAGAGACCCAGTGATGATGTCATTAGATCCCAAATGAGGTCATGAACGTACAAAAGTTTTTATTTAACATTTAACCAGTTGACCTCCAGAAGGTTCTACCTCCTTCATGACCATTTTTCTTGACTGCGAAATTATGGCGGACACATCGGACACTTTTGACACATTTTTGGGACCATTGTAATTTTCACAGCGAAAAGTGCTATAAAAATGCACTGATTACTGTGAAAATGACAATGGCAGTGAATGGGTTAACCACTAGGGGGCACTAAGGGGTTAAGTGTGCCCTAAGGGAGTGATTCTTACTGTAGGGGGGCGTGGCTGTAGGTGTGACGTCACTGATCGTCGTTCCCTATATCAGGGAACAGACGTTCACCGACGTTGCCACACAGAAGAACTGGGAAGGTGAGTTTACACACACTTCCCCCCATTCTTCAGCTCCTGTGACCGATCGGGTCCACGGTTCCCGCGAGTGCGGTCACGGAGCTTCGGACCGGGTCGCGAGCATGCTGGGCTCTTAAAGAGGACATATATATACGTCCATGTGCCCAGCCGTGCCTTACTAAAATTAAAAGAAAAGAGGTTTAACCTTAAACTTACGTAGAGGGTTCTTTACTGTATGAGTGGCAAGGATGTGGAATTCCCCTCCACAGGTGGTGGTCTCATAGGGGAGCATCGATAATAAAAAAAAAAAAACATTGGATAAGCACCTGAATGACAACACACAAGGATATACAATGTAATACTAACATGTAATCACACACAGGTTGGACGTGATGGTCTTTTTTCAACCTCACCTACTAAGTAACTGAACAACAATGTCATTAATCATATTTTAACGTTCATTGCCACATCATCATTGATCAGAAAGCAGCGAGTGACACACTAGAGAGACCGCAATATAAGCAACTATTTTTATTTGTAGTGCATAACAAAATATTCACTTTATTCGTTTACAGAAATGTAAAATCCAATGAGCTCCGCCCTTTTCTGCTGAAGAATTTTGATAATAAAATAAACATATATGCAAAAAAAAGAATTCACCTGAGCAAAAGATGAACAATGATTCTTTACATCTTCAATATGTTAGAATTAATTTGCAAAAGAGAATAAAAAAAAACATTGGCAGCTATGTACAGCTCTAGCTTTAAGGCCCATCTGCTGCCGTGTGCTTCAGGATCAGCACCTTCTTCTCAGTGTGGTGAAAAGTGACCTGCCAAGGATCAGAAGCATCAAATCTACAGCATGCGGCTGATTTGTAGCCTGTGGCTGATGCAGAATACAGACGTCAATATTATTGGCACCACATGCTGTACTTGGATTGCATGATGCACACTGGAGAGAGGAGTGAATGGCTCCTGCATTTCCAGAAGGCACTCCCCTCACTGCAGCATGCACAAGGAGGTTGGCTCCATGGTTTAAGCAAGCAGACCTGGGGGGATGGGGGGGGGGGGACCCAGTACATGCTCATAGTATAACCTAAGAGCACAAGAGGATGGTGTCAGGGGGGTCCATTTCCCCTCTATGGTGCAAGCAAGGAGAGGCCAAGGGAGTAGCGTCAGGGGACTCCTGTTTACCCCAACTGTGTAGTCAAGCAGACCCCCTAGGAGATGGGACCAGAGCCTTCTAATCGCCTTTATGGTGCCCAGGGGAGGTGTCCGGAGGCTTTTCATCCACCCCCTATGTTGTAAAAAAAAGCTCAGGGGAGGAGTCCGGAGGCTCCTTTTATATCTATGGCATAAAAAGAGGTCAGGGGAGGAGTCAGAAGGCTCATTATCCACATCTATAGTGTAAAAAGAGCTCAGGGGAGGAGTCAGAAGGCTCATTATTCACATCTATAGTGTAAAAAGAGCTCAGGGGAGGAGTCAGAAGGCTCATTATTCACATCTATAGTGTAAAAAGAGCTCAGGGGAGGGGTCAGGATGCTCCTTATTCACATCTATGGCGTAAACAGAGCTCAGGGGATGAATCTGTAGACTATTTACTCACCTCTATGGTGTAAAAAGAGCTCTGGGGAGGAGTCAGTAGGCTATTTATTCACTTCTATGGTGTAAACAAAACTCAGGGTGCTGCCAATCACCTCTATGGTGTAAACAGAGCTCAGGGGAGGAGTCAGTAGGCCATTTACTCACCTCTATGGTGTAAACAGAACTCAGGGGAGGAGTCAATGGGCTATTTATTCACCGCTATGGTGTAAACAAAACTCAGGGGAGGAGTCAGGGAGCTGCCAATCACCTCTATGGTGTAAACAGAGCTCAGGGGGGGAGTCAATCGGCTATTTATTCACCTCTATGGTGTAAACAGAGCTCAGGGGAGGAGTCGGGAAGCTGCTAATCACCTCTGGGATATAAGCTAGGAGAGTCCAGGGATTCCTATTCACCTCTATGGTGTAACAGGAGCCCAGAGGAAAGGTGTCAAGGAGCACCTATATAAATATTACCTTTGAGAAAGTCTCCATTTAAATAAATACGTCAGAAGGCCTCTGGTCTCCACTGAAGAAATGGCGGCAAAACCTCTACAGAGAAAAAACACGGTCCATTCCTGAACTCTCTTTTTGACTGTTATACAACCACAGAGTTACCAAGTTGGAACAACAAGCGTGTAGATCTAGAGAGCCGACTTTCCTCAGACTTCACTAGCTGCATGCTTGTTCCAGGTCAGTGACAGAGTAAATACTTTGGCCAGCATTAGCCAGGTAAGTTGCATTTTGAAGAAGTCCTCAGTGGCAGCCTCTGTACAGGTTTTCTTTTATATATCTTGCGTGACCTCTTTACTGCAGCAGAGTTCCTAGTTTACATTCTACACCCAAAACATAGACTTTCCCTGAGCCCACCAATGTGTATCAAACCAACGCCATCTCCCAATATGCGTCTGATGCATGGGCCCTTGCAGGTCAGTACCAGTGCAATGCTACTTTCCACCACCAGAGGGCCTAAAAATAAAAGAAACTAGCAGCGAAGGGAAAAATGACCCAATCAGTGAATGAACACAGCGGATACAATTCAATTTCTTTCAAGGTCTTCCTCTTAAATAGAATATATCTCTATCAATCCATACATTATATACATATATTGAAGTCTACAGCAAGAACAGTAGACATGATTACCTGGCAGCACAGAACAATTCATCTATACACATTGTGCAGTTTAGGAAGGGCAGAAAAGTAGGAAGACAATGGGGATGGGGGAGGGGGATGGGGGGGGCATGTTAATGGGTGTGTCACAATAGGGTAGACGCCTCTACATTCCTATCCCTGCTACCATTCAGAACCGATATTGTTTACACCAGGGGTCTCAAACTCAAATTACCTGAGGGCCACAAGACAAGTTTTCATATGCCATGGGGGGCCGCATGCAAACTTTCAAACTTCAAAAACAACAGTACTGGTGTCAGCGAACACATTATTAACCCCCAGCACTGGTGTCAGCGAGCGCATTATTAACCCCCAGCACTGGTGTCAGCGAGCGCATTATTACCACCAGCACTGGTGTCAGCGAGCGCATTATTACCACCAGCACTGGTGTCAGCGAGCGCATTATTACCACCAGCACTGGTGTAAGTCAGGGGTTGACAAATTTGCTTGGAATCTAGGAGCCAGCTAAAAAAGTTCGGAGCCAGAAAACGCGCCCCGTCCCGACGAGCTTGCGCGCAGAAGCGAACACATACGTGAGCAGCGCCCGCATATGTAAATGGTGTTCAAACCACACATGTGAGGTATCGCCGCGATTGGTAGAGTGAGAGCAATAATTCTAGCCCTAGTCCTCCTCTGTAACTTAAAACATGCAACCTGTAGATTTTTTTAAACGTCGCCTATGAAGATTTTAAAGGGTAAAAAAGTTTGTCGGCATTCCACAAGCGGACGCAATTTTGAAGCGTGACATGTTGGGTATGAATTTACTCGGCGTAACATTATCTTTCATAATATTAAAAAAAATGGGGATAACTTTACTGTTGTCTTATTTTTTAATTAAAAAAAGTGTAATTTTTTCCCAAAAAAGTGCGCTTGTAAGACCGCTGTGCAAATACGGCGTAACAGAAAGTATTGCAACGATCGCTATTTTATTCTCTAGGGTGTTAGGATAAAAAATATATAGAATGTTTGGGGGTTCTAATTAGAGGGAAGAAGATGGCAGTGAAAATAGTGAAAAATTACATTAGAATTGCTGTTTAACTTGTAATGCTTAACTTGTAATACCAACGGCCACCACCAGATGGCACCAGCTCAAAAAAAAAAAATTTTTTTTTTTTGCTCCCCTCACTTCCACCCTGCCTGCGGGCCATTTATAACTGGTCCGCAGGCCGCAAATGGCCCGCGGGCCGGTACTTTGAGACCACTGGTTTACACTAATGTGATTTACATCTTGCCCAAATTTTTCTAACTCCGCTGTTGATATTTCCCAGCAGCACTTGTGTCACTGCCCCGCCCACATTAGAGATGCCCCTCTCTCTTGAAGCCGGGTTCTTGGTTATTGCACCCATAGGTGTGCGCAGCCCATTACATTAAAGTGGATGTAAACCCCCACATACACCCAGTGAAGTGAACAGCCTCAGATGATACACAGGGGTGAACCAAATCTCCCTACTGGCCCTAAGACCCCTTTCACACTGGGGCGCTTTGCAGGCGCAAGAAATAGCGCCTGCAAAGCGCCCTGAAACAGCCGCTGCTGTCTCTCCAGTGTGAAAGCCCTCGGGGCCCTCAATGGGGCACTGCGGCTATACCACCGGCAAAGCGCCTCTGCAGCGGTTTTAACCCTTTCTCGGCTGCAAGCAGGGGGTAAAAGCGCCCCGCAAGCGGCTGAATAGGGCAGTGAAATTGACGGTAAAACGCCGCTAAAAATAACGGTGCTTTACCGCCAACGCACCTCCCGCCCCAGTGTGAAAGGGGCCTAATAGCTGGATATTTTGGCTGATGAATAATGACCTACACAGCTAAAAATGACTAAATTGGACTTCAAGGAACAAAACAAAATAGGAAAAGATGAGAATCGGAACGTGCGGAACGTGGTGGGAAGGAATGCGCAATGTTACATAACATGGCTGGAAGACTTATCAGCTATTAAGGTAATAAGGTGACGACGCGTTTCATGTGCTTTATATTGTACACCGAAGTCAGATGGAGAAATTATACGGTAAAGGAGGAGACACAGACTTGCAGTTCTCAAGCTGCTGGGGAACTACAAGTCCCAGCATGCTTTGCACAGTGGTGATATATTGCACTAATAGGGGGGGGGAACTGTTCAGTCCCCACATAATTCACAAGTGGTCACTTTCCCAGTCTGCCCCCCCCCCCCCCCCCCAACAGCAGCGCAGGTCTGTAACGCCACCGCAGCAGTCCCATACAACCAAGTTCTGATGTCTCTCCGCAGCCCATTTCACCGCGGCTCGCCGTTACGATAACACGGTTAAAGTGACGTTGCCTTTCTGCCGCTTTAGGATGGCCACCGCCTCTTCATGCGTGACGCCTTCTAGGCTCTCATCATTAACCGCCAGGATCTGGTCTCCACGTTTCAATCTGCCGTCAACCGCAGCAGCTCCCTAGGGAAGCAATGTTAATAAGAGAAGACGTCAAGGCTTTAAATATTTAAATAGGAGAAGAAGATTTCCAGAGAAATACGTTTTAGAAATATTGAATTTCATCTGCAGTATCACTATAGATGCAGGAGTCTCAAACTTGGCGGCCCTCCAGCTGTTGCTGAACTACAAGTCCCATCATGCCTATGGGAGTTATGCTTGTAACGGTCAGCCTTGCAATGCCTCATGGGAAATGTAGTTCTACAACAGCTGGAGGGACGCCAGTTTGAGACCCCTGCTGAGGCAAGTAGAACACACATGACTGCTGCAAGTGCGACAGCGAAATTCCAAAAATTACACTCTTGTCTCCGGTAAAGAGGACCTTCAGAGTCAGCTCCCAACCACGCATGCGCCAGATGTTCTGCGCTAACTGAATGGCTCCGCAGCCTCCTGGAACCTGTTACATGTCCCAAGAGGTCGTGAGCAGGGAGGAGGAGGGGGGGAGTAGAAGTGGGGAGCGGATACTTGTCAAAATTAGGTGCCGGCTAACCCTCCCTACTAAAAAAAAACATTTCAATTATGATGGGGGGGGGGGGGGGTGTAACTTTCCCTCTTAGGTGAAGTTCTGCTTCTGAAAAAAAAAAATCTTAATGTATCCCATGGGTGCTAAACCCGTGGACCTCCAGCTGTTGCGGAACCACATGCCCCATCATGCCTCTGACTTTGGGAGTCATGCTTGTAACTGTCAGCCTTGCAATGCCTCATGGGACTTGTAGTTCCACAACTGCTGGAGGGCCGGGGGTTGAGCACCCATGATGTATACCAGGGATCTCCAAACTACGGCCCTCCAGCTGTTACCGAACTACACGTCCCATGAGGCATTGTCTGACATGACTAGGCATGGTGGGACTTGTAGCTCCTGAACAACTGGAGGGCCGTAGTTTGGAGACCCCTGATGTATACTATCTATAGGTATTTTAGATGTATTTTTGCTAGCTCCGTATCATGTTTTTACCTGGTCCTGTTCTAGAACTAGCGTCAATGGCTTTTTTCATGGCGCTATTAACAAATTTTAACCTAATTAGGACAAAGGCGTCTGTATGGAGACAGCCTCTGTTCCCAAATGCAGGCGGTGTGCCCCCCTTACAGTGGGGGTGCAAATGCCACCTTTATAGACAGCTGAAAGGATCTCAGTGTCATGGCACTGGCTCCCCCAAATAGCGATGGACCCCGAACCACAGCAGCATCATCATCAAATGGGAGCTCAATCAGCCACAGCTCAAGGAACCCCCTAACAATCTCTGATGGAACCCGAAGGTTCCAATGAACCCCGGTTGGTAACAGCCGCTTTTTTTAAAGTCAGCAGCTACAAATACTGCAGCTGCTGACTTTTAAAATATGGACACTTACCTGTCCTGGGCGCCCGTGATGTCAGCACCCAAAGCCGATCTTCTCCCTCAGCTCTCGGGTGCTGCCACAGCCATCTTCGGTAAGGGAATCAGGAGTCTTGCGGCTTCTCTGCCTGGTTCCCTACTGTGCAATCCAAATGGTCGCTGCGGTCTTCTGGGACCAGTGTGTCTCCCAGAAGACAGCAGGGGGGGGGGGGTAACATAGACCCCCGCAGAATCTATGCCCGGAAGTGGGTGCAAATTCCTGTATTATACAGGTATCTGCTCCCCCCCCCCCCCCTGAAAAATGCCAAATGTGACACCGGAGGGGGGTGGGGGAGGGTTACATTTTTGTGTGGACCTCCGCTTTAAGTATTGGCGAAATCTTCATTTTACCCGATCCTGTATGTTTGCGTGACACCCTTGCCAATTCTTACAGTGATGTTTTCCTAACTCAATAATAATGCTGGAGGCAATTCCAGGTTACTGAGTCGTGAATCGCTCAAAATAAGAGCGGGAGCTTAGAATTGCAAATTTGTATTGAGTTGCTGTTCTGAATACCGATCTCTGACATTCGTGATTAATTCCCTCAGTGTGAAGGAAACACTCGGTGGCCCCCCGGTCCCTGTATGACAAGCTGCAGCTGTCTTCACATCAGTTCTTGTTTCTGGCCGGTCTGGACAGATAGCGGACAGGTTCACAATTAGTTGCGCTGGTCCTTTACTTGCTATTCCTTCGCTTTTTTGGCAAAATTTGGGGATTTTTAGGAAATTTTGAATTGTGTTTCTTTATCATATGCAGGGCCGCCATCAGGAATTATGGGGCCCCTTACACAGCTTCGGGCATGGGCCCCCTGGGGCAGAGAAGTGGGGGGGCTGCCATGAATTGAGAAGCGGGGGGGAGGGGGCCCTTTACAAAAAAAGAAGAAATAAAGAAAAATATATATAAAAAAAGGGGGGTAGCCATCCGGGGCCCTCTGGGCTCATTAATAAAAAGAAAAAAAGAAATAAAAAATATATATATAAAAATTATATATATATATATATATATATATATATATTTTTTTTTTTAAAGGGGGGTTGACATCTGGGGCCCTGGGGACCTCTGGGCCCTTTAATATATTTTTTTTATGAAAAGAAATTACAAAAAAAGGGAGGTTGCCATCCGGGACCTGTGGGCCCTTTAATAACAATTAAAAAAAGAAATCTCCAGGCCCTTTAATAAAAAAAAAATATATATAAACAAAAATAAAAAAAATAAACCTCTGAGCCCTTTGAGCCCTGGGGACCTCTGGGTCCTTTAATAATAATAGTAATAATAATAATAATGATATAGTTTATATATATATATATATATAATAATAATAAAGGGGGTTGCCATCCGGGCTCCTGGGGACCTCCGGGCCCCTTACAGGTGTACTGCCTGTACCCCCCTGATGGCGGCCCTGATCATATGCATACGATTGCACAAAGCAGCGGGGGGGGGGGGGCATATCTGTACATTCTGTGTATGAGGAAGTGAACGGAATATTTTGTGCAGACAGACCCCCGGCAGCTCTCAGTGTATCTCCGCTGACCCTCTATAACATCTCACATCTGTAGATGTATAAAAAATTAAAACCTCACCTTGGAAAATACAGTCTTGACATAGATTGGCAGATCTCCATGAGGGCTTCCGTACCCTCCGACGATGCTAAACCCGAGCCCATCCGCTCCTTTCTCCAGGAGAATGATCTTTGGCACGGGGGATCTGCTGAGTGACAACATAGAATGAATGAATCATTACACCTGCAGGAAAATGCCTGACAAGAGGTCATGTACCTTTCTTCTGCAGATGGTAAGTCCACCCAAAACTAGTATCTTGTCCACTTTATCCATAATGAGGCATTCCCACCATCCCTGTGCCGAGTACCCGGGTCTGTACACCTGCTGTGCCCATTATGAGGGGTTCCCACCATCCCTGTGCCGAGTACCCAGGGCTTTACACCTGCTGTGCCCATTATGAGGGGTTCCCACCATCCCTGTGCTGAGTTCCCGGGTCTGTACACCTGCTGTGCCCATTATGAGGGGTTCCCACCATCCCTGTGCTGAGTTCCAGGGTCTGTACACCCGCTGTGCCCATTATGAGGGGTCCCCACCATCCCTGTGCCGAGTTCCCGGGTCTGTACACCCGCTGTGCCCATTATGAGGGGTCCCCACCATCCCTGTGCTGAGTTCCCGGGTCTGTACACCCGCTGTGCCCATTATGAGGAGTTCCCACCATCCCTGTGCTGAGTTCCCGGGTCTGTACACCTGCTGTGCCCATTATGATGGGTTCCCACCATCCCTGTGCCGAGTTCCCGGGTCTGTACACCTGCTGTGCCCATTATGAGGAGTTCCCACCATCCCTGTGCCGAGTTCCCGGGTCTGTACACCTGCTGTGCCCATTTTGAGGAGTTCCCACCATCCCTGTGCCGAGTTCCCGGGTCTGTACACCTGCTGTGCCCATTATGATGGGTTCCCACCATCCCTGTGCTGTGCCCGTTATGATGGGTTCCCACCATCCCTGTGCCGAGTACCCAGGGCTGTACACCTGCTGTGCCCAGTATGATGGGTTCCCACCATCCCTGTGCTGAGTTCCCAGGGCTGTACACTGCTGTGCCCATTATGAGGGGTTCCCACCATCCCTGTGCTGAGTTCCCGGGTCTGTACACCTGCTGTGCCCATTATGAGGGGT
The DNA here is from genome assembly GCF_905171775.1 of Rana temporaria. Taxonomy (NCBI): domain Eukaryota; kingdom Metazoa; phylum Chordata; class Amphibia; order Anura; family Ranidae; genus Rana; species Rana temporaria. The sequence goes on from NC_053495.1 coordinate 199,772,399, forward strand.
TCTCACCATCCCTGTGCTGTCCCCATTATGATGGGTTTCCACCATCCCTGTGCTGAGTTCCCAGGTCTGTACACCTGCTGTGCCCATTATGATGGGTTCCCACCATCCCTGTGCCAAGTTCCCAGGGCTATACACTGCTGTGCCCATTATGAGGGGTTCCCACCATCCCTGTGCCGAGTTCCCAGGTCTGTACACCTGCTGTATCCATTATAAAGAGTTCCCGCCAACCCTGTGCCGAGTTCTCAGGTCTGCACACCTGCTGTATCAATTTTAAAGAATTCCCACCATCCCTGTGCTGAGTTCCCAGGGCTGTACACCTGCTGTGCCCATTATGAGGGGTTTCCACCATCCCTGTGCTGAGTTCCCAGGGCTGTACACCTGCTGTTCCCATTATGAGGGGTTCTCACCATCCCTGCAGGATTTTAAAGGCTAATCAAACTCCAGCTCACAGTTAAGCAACAAACAAAAATCGAATTTGCTGTTAAAGAGATATATATGAACTTAATATATGGAACAGGAATAAAACTTGGGAAAGTCACATCCAATATAATTATACATGAATGTTAGAGATAACAATTCACACTGACTGATTATATAATAAATTACAGTTTAGATTCCCTTTAGAAATGTTTACTGTCAGAAAGCACAAATCAGATATACGGAGAGAGAGTTTTCTATTTAACTCCATATACATTTTCTATCATGAAAGCAAAAATCAAAATGGCTATTAAAAGGAAATTCGAGAGAAATCCAAAGGCTAGCCATTGCTAATATTCTCCTGAAAATGCATAAAGCCTAACTACTATTTAAAATCATAAAAAAAAATATTCTGGCTGCAAAAAAATCACCTTTAAGCTGCAGCTGTCATCCGCAGTACTTCTTTTCTGCCACAAGATGTCACCCAACCTCACTAAACCTAGAAGACCGAGGACAATAGACAGGGGCCCAGATTCAGGTAGCTTTGCCCCTTTTTTACGGAGGCGCAGCGCACCGCTTTGCCGCTGCGCCTCTGTAAATTTCCTGCGCTACGCGGGATTCACGGAGCAGTAGCTCCGTAAATTGCGTGTGTGCGCACCGGAAAACTGCCCGGCGTAAGCGCGCGCAATTTAAATGATCCCATAGGGGGCGTGGATCATTTAAATTAGGCGCGTTCCCGCGCCGAGCGTAGTGCGCATGCTCCATCGGGAAACTTTCCCGACGTGCATTGCGGTAAATGATGTCGCAAGGACGTCATTTGCTTGAACGTGAATGGCATCCAGCGCCATTCACGATTCACTTACGCAAACGACGTAAAATTTAAACTTCGCGACGCGGGAACGACGGGTATACTTAGCATTGGCTGCCCCTGCTTTTAGCATGTGCAGCCTTACGCGAAACCCGACGTACGAAAACGACGTAAACTGCCTACGCAGGGCTCGCATAGGGTTGTGAATCGGCGTTAGTATGCAATTTGAATACTATACGCTGACCACAACGGGAACGCCCCCTAGCGGCCAACGTAAGAATGCAGCCTACGATATGACGGCATAAGGAGGCCTATGCCAGTCATTTCTTAGGCTGCCGTCGGCGTAACGAGGTTCCTGAATCAGGAGCATTCGTAACGCCGGCGCAAGTAAGCAATTGTGCTGCGTAACTATGGTTACGCAGACGCAATTGCTTCTTGAATCTAGGTCAGGGAGGTCATGGGCCCGCCACTGAGGGCATGTCAGCAGGGCCCCCTTCATTCACTGTATATTTATTGATGCAGACAGTGGCGCTGACATCATCATCACCTGGAGGACCACTCACCACCAGGAGAAGACTGAAAAGGGATAGGCCCGTATGTGTCATCATTGGACCACAAGCATAGCAAAAGGGGTCGCAGGGCGCTCATGCTCCAAGGGGCCTGGGCAGCAAGAGGAACAGGGACAGGAGGTGCGGCAGGGGCAGAATTTACTAGAACCGATCAGCTGTATTTTCCTGCAGCAGTTGAACAACGACAGGAGAAGGAGGAGAAGCGGGCTTTCAGCTGCTGTAGGTTTATACAGCTGATCGCTTCTTGTAAATGCTTGCCTTGCCGTCTCTCCTGTCCCTGTTCCTCTTGCTGCTCAGGCCCCCCCCCCCCCCCCCCGTGTGCTCCCCTGGCCCCCTCCCACAGCGCTGCCGACTCCCTCCCCTCCTGCCGGTTGCTGCAGAGTATGCTTTTAGGATAGAGAGCGGTGGAAGGGGCTGGTAATTTACTGGGCCCTTTCACAGGAAGTGAACGGTAGCAATAATTTATTGTGTCCACTCATAACTGAAGCATAGTAAACTGTTTACCATGTTTCAGTTTGTGAATGACCAAGAAGCTGTTTACCACAGATCACTTCACGTTCATTCACTGTCCGGTGCAGCCGAGGCTGCAGAGCAAGGGACCGGGGGGATCTCTGTCCTCAGTCCCTTTCTCTGTCTGAAAAGTTAAACATCATGGATCTGTCTAGACCCCAGATATTACACCAAAGCCCCCAAAGGGGCATTCACTGCCCTACTGATACTGTCCACTTTTAATGTAGACTAAGTTTATATTTTTACAGGGATCTTTTGTTTGTATTATATTTTTCTAAATGTTCCTTACCATTTAGTTAGGCCTTGCTAGTTAATTTCGTAAAAGAAAAGAAAAGAAAGAGGGGGCGCTTTACCCCCCCCCCCCCAGTGATCTTTGATCTCTCATGTTGTTCAGGTAGATCTCCACCTCTCAAGGGTTACCTATCCCTGTTTTACACTGTCACTGGGGAAAAGCGCTTGCCATGTAACCTTGCGTAGGTAATTCAGTAGACTCAGAGGGCCCAGGTCAGCCAGACAGGGGCCCACCAGGCCTGTTGCGGGCCCTCTGAGCTTTGAGTTTTACCTACACAAAGTGATGGGGGCAAGTTTGCACTCAGGGCCAGTGATACCACTAGGCAAACTAGGAAGCCGCCTAGGGCGCACTGCTGCCTAGGGGGCGCCCGGGCACTGGTGTTCCTACTCTTTTCACTCTGCAACCAAGTCTCAACATCAGCAGGCACCCACCGCTCCGTTTACACATAGTGTCAGAGGCAAAGCGGCGGTGGAGGACTGTGTCCCGACTACCGAAAAAATGGAAGCAAGCAAACATTAATTGATGGGCACTGGTAGGTTGTATTGATGGGCGCTGGTGAGGCTGCATTTGATAAAAAGGGGGTGGGGTCAGGAATGGAGCCAAGGGGGGTGACAAAATGAGGTTACGCCTAGGGTGCCAAAAATCCTTGCACCAGCCCTGCCTGCACTGGAAGCAAAGGATGGTAGTGGAGGGGGGGGCTCCCAAGTCAACTTTTTCATCAGGGTCCACAATATTCAAGCTACACCTCTGCTTTTGAACGGGATGAAGACTGAGAAATGTAAGTGTATTGCAATAAAAGAGACGGCATAATATACAGAGGTGAAGTGGGGTGGGGGGTAGGGTCAGCTGGTGGGGGAGGGGGCTGCACCCAGAGTTAGGCTTTAATTACCCGACTAGGGGCTAGATTCAGGTATGAGATACAACGGCGTATCTCCAGATACGCCGTCGTATCTCTGAGTTGCGGCGTCGTATCTATGCGCCTGATTCTTAGAATCAGTTACGCATAAATTTGACTAAGATCCGACCGGCGTAAGTCTCTTACGCCGTCGTATCTTAGTTGCAATTTTACGTTGGCCGCTAGGTGGCGCTTTTGTCGATTTACGCAAGGAATATGCTAATTAGGTAGATACGCCGATTCACAAAACGTACATACGTACACCCGGCGCGTTTTTTTACGTCGTTTACATTAGGCTTTTTCCGGCGTAAGGTTACTCCTGCTATATGAGGTGTACGCAATGTTAAGTATGGACGTCGAATTTTGAAATTTTTACGTCGTTTGCGAATAGGGCTGTACATAAGTTACGTTCACGTCTAAAGCATTGACGATTTGCGCCGTAATTTCGAGCATGCGCACTGGGATTCTTTCACGAACGGCGCATGCGCCGTTCGTAAAAAACGTCAAATACGTGGGTTCACACTAAATTTGAATAAAACACGCCCACATCATCCAAATTTGAATTAGGCGGGCTTACGCTGGAGCACATACGTCACGCTGCAGTAACTTAGGGCGCAAGTTCTTTCTGAATACGGAACTTGCACCCTAATTTACGGCGGCGTAACGTATCGGAGATACGTTGCTCCCGCACAACATTACGCAACATTACGCAGGGCTATCTGAATCTAGCCCCTTATCGCTAAAGCCAGGACAGACTCAGAACTGCTGATCTGCATTTTTCCCCCCAGGTCAGTCACTAGAGATCAGCAATCATGGTTTCCATATAAAGCATACTGTATATCTAAGTACAGGTTCCCCAGTGAGGATGGGGCGCTCCTATGTAGACCCATTGCCCGCTGCATGCTCTGCAAAGATTTACGCCGTCTACTCACTCCGCCTCTTCGCTCGGGTGCTCAGAAGTCATGCTCTGGCTCAGCGACATGCTCTCCAGTTGACTGGCGATGGCACTTATATTCGTATCCGCTACAACCTAGAACATAAAAGGCACATAAAAGCTCGACAGTGCAACACTGCAATCCCATTTACCTGCGCATGCCCCCTCCCCCCTCCATCCTTCCTGAGCAGAATAAATAAAACAAACAATCGCTCTCACTCCATACAGAGAGGAAACAATCTGTTTAATTAAATTGTTCAGAAGAGGAATGGGCCATATTATTGCACTTTCCCCAGGAGAACAGAGGCCTGTAATAAAAAAGCGATGGCTTAACCAACATCTCTTAAAGAGACCCTGTTACCACATGAGGGTTATAGGTTTGCATGAATCTATCCATTGCATATAGAGGGTGGCGAGGAGAGAGGGGGCGGCACCCAGGCGCCCCAAATGGACGGGTCTCGCCCCTGATCAAGGCACCCCATTCTAAAAATGTAAAGAAATATTTTAATAGTTTTACATACTGCAGCAACATCCACACATGTAGGACACCCAACGTTAAAAGGTGATTATTTCTTCCAATAGAAAAGAAGATTGTAATGGTGAATACAAATCTGTGGCTTTGTGTAACCAATAGGCAGTAGGGCGACCACATTTCCAAACTGCCATTCAGGGACTCCCCCCTACTTCACAAAAAATTGCCAATTTTAAAGGCTTATATGCAAGTAATTGGTCATAATAGGAGTATGGGGGTCCGGGTACGGCCTTGGGGGACATGCATCAATGCAAAAAATGTTTTTAAAAATGATCGTTTTTCCAGGAGCAGTGATTATAATGATGTTTAAAGTGCAACAATAAAAATGAACAATTCCTCTAAATATAGTGACTGGGGGGTCCCCTTAGTCTGCCTGTAAAGTGGCGCATGTGTACCATGTATAGAACATGCTGCAGCAAAAAAAAGGGGCAAATCACATTTAAATTGACTCACAGTTGCAATTTCTGGCACCCGGCTGTTGAAACCCCCCCCCCCCCCAGTCCATACCAGACCCCCGGTCTCTACCCCCCCCCCCCCCCACCCCAAAGCACCTTGTCCCCATCTTACCCTGGCCAGTGGTTGTGGTGGCATGCAGGCAGAGTGCTTATCAGCATCTGGAAGCCACCAAGGGTCTCCATTTATTTTGTTTTACTTTTTTTTTTTATTGGCAGCATTTTTTTTTATTAAGCTGTCAGCAGGGAAGCCCATTGACAGCTAATGACTCATCAGTTAATAAGGACGCTGGCTTCCCAGCCCCACTTCTTAACAACCAGCTTTTACTGCGCCCTGGATGGGCGGGGCAAACACCCTGGGAAAGAGACCATTTCCATTGTCGGCTCATCAGGTGGATGTGTCAGTTTCATTCCGGGACACTGTATTGTCCTGGAATGAAGGTGCCCGGGACAGACCTGCAAAATGCCGGACTGTCCCGGGCAATCCGGGACACATGGTCTCCCTAATAGACAGGCTTGTATACAATTTTTGGGCATTTTGCCAAGGCACACCTGAAGATACCTCAAGGCCCTCCAGGGTTCCTGGGCACCCTGGTTGAAAAAGGCTGCTGTAGAGAACTGTACCAGAGTACAAAACAGCAGTAAATAAAATAACACGTTCCAGCTGACGGATCTCAGACATTTTTCATTTCCGTATCCCTCGCCTCGCCAGTCCGTACCGTGAGGCCGGTGATATTGAGCCGCATATCATTAGAAATAAAGTGGATTTTTTGAAGAGAACAGTAATAAAACATTTATTGCCCAAGAACAAGATGGAAAGGGAAGAACACTTTCACTTCTGTATTTAAACTTGTAAAGTATAATAGAGAGAAGCTTCTGCAACACCCAAATAAGTAATGGGGACTGTGGGACAAAAAAAAAAAGTAGACCTGTCTATGCAGGGCTGGGAGAAGGGGTGGCTGCCCTGGGCACTGTGGTATCATGTGAGGTGAGGGGGCATTGCAAGGAAATTGAGTGGGGCAGTTATTTGTGTTGGGCAGGGGGAACTTGGGGGGTAAGGGATGCTAGGAGTAATGATTCAGGGGGATTTGTGTTGGAAGGGAGTGTGGAGGTAAACGATTTGTGCTAGGTGGGGGGATTTGGCGGTTTTTGCTAGAACCAGATCGTGGAGGAACTTGTGTCCTGCACAGAGCCTGACCTCAACCTTACTGAAAACCTTTGGGATGAATTGAAAGTCTATTGTAACCCAGATCTTGGAGGAACTTGAGTGTCCTGCACAGAGCCCTGACCTCAACCTTACTGAATACCTTTGGGGTGAATTGAACACCTATTGTAACCCAGATCTTGGAGGAACTTGTGTCCTGCACAGAGCCCTCACCTCAACCTTACTGAATACCTTTGGGGTGAATTGAACACCTATTGTAACCCAGATCTTCTCATCCAACACCTTTCTATGCTTTTTTTTTTTTTTTTTATTTGGATCAATGGGGACAAATTCCCACAAACACTCTCCAAAATATTGTAGAAAGCCTTCCCAGAATAGTGGACACTGTTATAGTTGCAAAGGAGGGCCAACTTCATATTAATGCCAATGATTTTGCATTGAGATGTCCACCAAACTCATGTAGGTGTGATGAATAGGTATCCACAAACTTTTGGCCATATACTGTACGTTGTCAGATAAATTGTTCTGGGAATGGTAATTCCTAAACGGAGTGAGTAGTAAAGCACCAATATTGGAGCGTATTGTCCATTAGCATCCCATCACTGTCCTAGGCACATGGCAGCTTTGGCAGGTTTTCTGTAGGTAACGTATGTCCCTTTCCAGACATTTGTGACACCTGAATCTCAGTATCCACCATTATCTGCCCAGAACATCTGTGACTGATGGATTAAGCAGCGGAGGGGAGACGCAGGAGCAGAACATCGAGCTCCCAGGAGAAGCTAATCTTCAGTGTTCACGCAGCATGTGTCTAGTAAGAGAAGCGTGAGCTGGATGTGGAGATAATAAGACTTTCTACCCTACTGAACACAATTACCTGACTTTTCACTAAACTGTACAGCACCGATACGGTACAAAATGACTCCGCTCTGCACCTGTCATGATTATAGGAGGATAACGCAGACTATTTGCAGCTATAAAGATTAGGAGATTTCCCCGAATACCATACAACTACCTAAAAAAAAAGTGAAACTTCTCTTTTATTGGAAGAAAAATAAATGTATTGCTCATCTCAGAGGCGGAACGATAACCTTCAGGCCCCCAGTGCAAGAAACCATGAAGTGCCCCCCCCCTGGCCCCCGACTGGGGCACTTCCCACTGATTCTGTATGCACGCCTTTTGTCCAGACATCATTCCACACCAGGACAGGAAGGCAGGCAGGAATAGTAACCTCTACATTGCAGTTTGCAATATATATTATAATAGGATTAGTAACATTACCAGTGGCGGTGCGTCCATAAGGGGGTGCACGGGCACCGCCCCCTCTCTCCTGCACAGCTCTATCACCATAGATAGATTCATGCATTGCATAAATCCATCTATGGTGGACGCTGCCACCCCCTATTCAGGTGTCCGGCCCCTTGTCGGGCGCCGGGCACCTGAATTACAGCGGCTGTTTTTTTTGGAAGCACCTGATTAGAGCGGTAGGCTCTAATAAGCGTGCAAAATGGTGAACAGCGGGCGCCATTCTGGGCGCTTGCAGTTCACTCAGAGTTGTGTTAGGAAAGCGAATAAATCGCTTTCCTAACACTGACATGCCTCTCAGCCAATCAGGTGCTTGGGTCTGTTACCTGTCACCTGATTGGCTGAAACAGGCGCTGTGATTGGAGGCCTAATAGAGAGGACGGGAGAAGACATCGAGGAGCGTGGA